>NW_027448184.1:0-66561 GCF_038048845.1 Mixophyes fleayi
TAAAAAAGCGTTGTTTTTGGACGGCAATGAAGAAATGACTATATTTTGCGATTTCTCCTGCTCAGAAAGACTTAGAAAGTTGATAATTGTGGGCAATGTTAGAAATGTCAGGAGAAACAAGAATTATGTAAAAGGATTGATGTAAGTCATTGTTTCCAAGAGAAAGGGAGACTGGAGTGTAAAAAAGCGTTGTTTTTGGACTGCAATGAAGAAATGACTATGTTTTGCGATTTCTCCTGCTCAGAAAGACTTAGAAAGTTGATAATTGTGGACAATGTTAGAAATGTCATGAGAAACAAGAATTATGTAAAAGGATTGATGTAAGTCATTGTTTCCAAGAGAAAGGGAGACTGGAGTGTAAAAAAGCGTTGTTTTTGGACTGCAATGAAGAAATGACTATGTTTTGCGATTTCTCCTGCTCAGAAAGACTTAGAAAGTTGATATTTGTGGGCAATGTTAGAAATGTCATGAGAAACAAGAATTATGTAAAAGGATTGATGTAAGTCATTGTTTATAGGAGAAGGGGAGACAGGAGTGTAAAAAAGCGTTTTTGGACGGCAATGAAGAAATTACTATATTTTGCGATTTCTCCTGCTCAGAAAGACTTAGAAAGTTGATAATTGTGGGCAATGTTAGAAATGTCATGAGAAACAAGAAATATGTAAAAGTATTGATGTAAGTCATTGTTTCCAGGAGAAAGGGAGACAGGAGTGTAAAAAAGCGTTGTTTTTGGACGGCAATGAAGAAATGACTATATTTTGCGGTTTCTCCTGCTCAGAAAGACTTAGAAAGTTGATAATTGTGGGCAATGTTAGAAATGTCAGGAGAAACAAGAATTATGTAAAAGGATTGATGTAAGTCATTGTTTCCAAGAGAAAGGGAGACTGGAGTGTAAAAAAGCGTTGTTTTTGGACTGCAATGAAGAAATGACTATGTTTTGCGATTTCTCCTGTTTAGAAAGACTTAGAAAGTTGATAATTGTGGACAATGTTAGAAATGTCATGAGAAACAAGAATTATGTAAAAGGATTGATGTAAGTCATTGTTTCCAAGAGAAAGGGAGACTGGAGTGTAAAAAAGCGTTGTTTTTGGACTGCAATGAAGAAATGACTATGTTTTGCGATTTCTCCTGCTCAGAAAGACTTAGAAAGTTGATATTTGTGGGCAATGTTAGAAATGTCATGAGAAACAAGAATTATGTAAAAGGATTGATGTAAGTCATTGTTTCCAGGAGAAGGGGAGACAGGAGTGTAAAAAAGCGTTGTTTTTGGACGGCAATGAAGAAATTACTATATTTTGCGATTTCTCCTGCTCAGAAAGACTTAGAAAGTTGATAATTGTGGGCAATGTTAGAAATGTCAGGAGAAACAAGAATTATGTAAAAGGATTGATGTAAGTCATTGTTTCCAAGAGAAAGGGAGACTGGACTGTAAAAAAGCGTTGTTTTTGGACTGCAATGAAGAAATGACTATGTTTTGCGATTTCTCCTGCTCAGAAAGACTTAGAAAGTTGATAATTGTGGACAATGTTAGAAATGTCATGAGAAACAAGAATTATGTAAAAGGATTGATGTAAGTCATTGTTTCCAGGAGAAAGGGAGACAGGAGTGTAAAAAAGCGTTGTTTTTGGACGGCAATGAAGAAATGACTATATTTTGCGATTTCTCCTGCTCAGAAAGACTTAGAAAGTTGATAATTGTGGGCAATGTTAGAAATGTCAGGAGAAACAAGAATTATGTAAAAGGATTGATGTAAGTCATTGTTTCCAAGAGAAAGGGAGACTGGAGTGTAAAAAAGCGTTGTTTTTGGACTGCAATGAAGAAATGACTATGTTTTGCGATTTCTCCTGCTCAGAAAGACTTAGAAAGTTGATAATTGTGGACAATGTTAGAAATGTCATGAGAAACAAGAATTATGTAAAAGGATTGATGTAAGTCATTGTTTCCAAGAGAAAGGGAGACTGGAGTGTAAAAAAGCGTTGTTTTTGGACTGCAATGAAGAAATGACTATGTTTTGCGATTTCTCCTGCTCAGAAAGACTTAGAAAGTTGATATTTGTGGGCAATGTTAGAAATGTCATGAGAAACAAGAATTATGTAAAAGGATTGATGTAAGTCATTGTTTCCAGGAGAAGGGGAGACAGGAGTGTAAAAAAGCGTTTTTGGACGGCAATGAAGAAATTACTATATTTTGCGATTTCTCCTGCTCAGAAAGACTTAGAAAGTTGATAATTGTGGGCAATGTTAGAAATGTCATGAGAAACAAGAATTATGTAAAAGTATTGATGTAAGTCATTGTTTCCAGGAGAAAGGGAGACAGGAGTGTAAAAAAGTGTTGTTTTTGGACGGCAATGAAGAAATGACTATATTTTGCGGTTTCTCCTGCTCAGAAAGACTTAGAAAGTTGATAATTGTGGGCAATGTTAGAAATGTCAGGAGAAACAAGAATTATGTAAAAGGATTGATGTAAGTCATTGTTTCCAAGAGAAAGGAGACTGGAGTGTAAAAAAGCGTTGTTTTTGGACTGCAATGAAGAAATGACTATGTTTTGCGATTTCTCCTGCTCAGAAAGACTTAGAAAGTTGATAATTGTGGACAATGTTAGAAATGTCATGAGAAACAAGAATTATGTAAAAGGATTGATGTAAGTCATTGTTTCCAGGAGAAAGGGAGACAGGAGTGTAAAAAAGCGTTGTTTTTGGACGGCAATGAAGAAATGACTATATTTTGCAATTTCTCCTGCTCAGAAAGACTTAGAAAGTTGATAATTGTAGGCAATGTTAGAAATGTCAGGAGAAACAAGAATTATGTAAAAGGATTGATGTAAGTCATTGTTTCCAAGAGAAAGGGAGACTGGAGTGTAAAAAAGCGTTGTTTTTGGACTGCAATGAAGAAATGACTATGTTTTGCGATTTCTCCTGCTCAGAAAGACTTAGAAAGTTGATAATTGTGGACAATGTTAGAAATGTCATGAGAAACAAGAATTATGTAAAAGGATTGATGTAAGTCATTGTTTCCAAGAGAAAGGGAGACTGGAGTGTAAAAAAGCGTTGTTTTGGACTGCAATGAAGAAATGACTATGTTTTGCGATTTCTCCTGCTCAGAAAGACTTAGAAAGTTGATATTTGTGGGCAATGTTAGAAATGTCATGACAAACAAGAATTATGTAAAAGGATTGATGTAAGTCATTGTTTATAGGAGAAGGGGAGACAGGAGTGTAAAAAAGCGTTTTTGGACGGCAATGAAGAAATTACTATATTTTTGCGATTTCTCCTGCTCAGAAAGACTTAGAAAGTTGATAATTGTGGGCAATGTTAGAAATGTCATGAGAAACAAGAATTATGTAAAAGTATTGATGTAAGTCATTGTTTCCAGGAGGAAAGGGAGACAGGAGTGTAAAAAAGCGTTGTTTTTGGACGGCAATGAAGAAATGACTATATTTTGCGGTTTCTCCTGCTCAGAAAGACTTAGAAAGTTGATAATTGTGGGCAATGTTAGAAATGTCAGGAGAAACAAGAATTATGTAAAAGGATTGATGTAAGTCATTGTTTCCAAGAGAAATGGAGACAGGAGTGTAAAAAAGCGTTGTTTTTGGACTGCAATGAAGAAATGACTATGTTCTGCGATTTCTCCTGCTCAAAAAGACTTAGAAAGTTGATAATTGTGGGCAATGTTAGAAATGTCAGGAGAAACAAGAATTATGTAAAAGTATTGATGTAAGTCATTGTTTCCAAGAGAAAGGGAGACAGGAGTGTAAAAAAGTGTTGTTTTTGGACGGCAATGAAGAAATGACTATGTTTTGCGATTTCTCCTGCTCAGAAAGACTTAGAAAGTTGATATTTGTGGGCAATGTTAGAAATGTCAGGAGAAACAAGAATTATGTAAAAGGATTGATGTAAGTCATTGTTTCCAAGAGAAAGGGAGACTGGAGTGTAAAAAAGCATTGTTTTTGGACGGCAATGAATAAATGACTGTTTTGCGATTTCTCTTGCTCAGAAAGACTTAGAAAGTTGATAATTGTGGGCAATGTTAGAAATGTCATGAGAAACAAGAATTATGTAAAAGGATTGATGTAAGTCATTGTTCCAAGAGAAAGGGAGACTGGAGTGTAAAAAAGCGTTGTTTTTGGACTGCAATGAAGAAATGACTATGTTTTGCGATTTCTCCTGCTCAGAAAGACTTAGAAAGTTGATATTTGTGGGCAATGTTAGAAATGTCAGGAGAAACAAGAATTATGTAAAAGGATTGATGTAAGTCATTGTTTCCAAGAGAAAGGGAGACTGGAGTGTAAAAAAGCATTGTTTTTGGACGGCAATGAATAAATGACTGTTTTGCGATTTCTCTTGCTCAGAAAGACTTAGAAAGTTGATAATTGTGGGCAATGTTAGAAATGTCATGAGAAACAAGAATTATGTAAAAGGATTGATGTAAGTCATTGTTTCCAGAAGAAAGGGAGACAGGAGTGTAAAAAAGCGTTGTTTTTGGACGGCAATGGAGAAATGACTATATTTTGCGGTTTCTCCTGCTCAGAAAGACTTAGAAAGTTGATAATTGTGGGCAATGTTAGAAATGTCAGGAGAAACAAGAATTATGTAAAAGGATTGATGTAAGTCATTGTTTCCAAGAGAAATGGAGACAGGAGTGTAAAAAAGCGTTGTTTTTGGACTGCAATGAAGAAATGACTATGTTCTGCGATTTCTCACTGCTCAAAAAGACTTAGAAAGTTGATAATTGTGGGCAATGTTAGAAATGTCAGGAGAAACAAGAATTATGTAAAAGTATTGATGTAAGTCATTGTTTCCAGGAGAAAGGGAGACAGGAGTGTAAAAAAGCGTTGTTTTTGGACGGCAATGAAGAAATTACTATATTTTGCGGTTTCTCCTGCTCAGAAAGACTTAGAAAGTTGATAATTGTGGGCAATGTTAGAAATGTCAGGAGAAACAAGAATTATGTAAAAGGATTGATGTAAGTCATTGTTTCCAAGAGAAATGGAGACAGGAGTGTAAAAAAGCGTTGTTTTTGGACTGCAATGAAGAAATGACTATGTTCTGCGATTTCTCCTGCTCAAAAAGACTTAGAAAGTTGATAATTGTGGGCAATGTTAGAAATGTCAGGAGAAATAAGAATTATGTAAAAGTATTGATGTAAGTCATTGTTTCCAAGAGAAAGGGAGACAGGAGTGTAAAAAAAGCGTTGTTTTTGGACGGCAATGAAGAAATGACTATATTTTGCGGTTTCTCCTGCTCAGAAAGACTTAGAAAGTTGATAATTGTGGGCAATGTTAGAAATGTCAGGAGAAACAAGAATTATGTAAAAGGATTCATGTAAGTCATTGTTTCCAAGAGAAATGGAGACAGGAGTGTAAAAAAGCGTTGTTTTTGGACTGCAATGAAGAAATGACTATGTTTTGCGATTTCTCCTGCTCAGAAAGACTTAGAAAGTTAATAATTGTGGGCAATGTTAGAAATTTCAGGAGAAACAAGAATTATGTAAAAGGATTGATGTAAGTCATTGTTTCCAAGAGAAAGGGAGACTGGAGTGTAAAAAAGCGTTGTTTTTGGACTGCAATGAAGAAATGACTATGTTTTGCGATTTTTACATAATTCTTGTTTCTCATGACATTTCTAACATTGCCCACAATTATCAACTTTCTAAGTCTTTCTGAGCAGGAGAAACCGCAAAATATAGTCATTTCTTCATTGCCGTCCAAAAACAACGCTTTTTTACACTCCTGTCTCCCTTTCTCCTGGAAACAATGACTTACATCAATCCTTTTACATAATTCTTGTTTCTCATGACATTTCTAACATTGCCCACAATTATCAACTTTCTAAGTCTTTCTGAGCAGGAGAAATCGCAAAACATAGTCATTTCTTCATTGCCGTCCAAAAACAACACTTTTTTACACTCCTGTCTCCCCTTTCTCTTGGAAACAATGACTTACATCAATACTTTTACATAATTCTTGTTTCTCCTGACATTTCTAACATTGCCCACAATTATCAACTTTCTAAGTCTTTTTGAGCAGGAGAAATCGCAGAACATAGTCATTTCTTCATTGCAGTCCAAAAACAACGCTTTTTTACACTCCTGTCTCCATTTCTCTTGGAAACAATGACTTACATCAATCCTTTTACATAATTCTTGTTTCTCCTGACATTTCTAACATTGCCCACAATTATCAACTTTCTAAGTCTTTCTGAGCAGGAGAAATCGCAGAACATAGTCATTTCTTCATTGCAGTCCAAAAACAACGCTTTTTTACACTCCTGTCTCCCCTTCTCCTGGAAACAATGACTTACATCAATCCTTTTACATAATTCTTGTTTCTCATGACATTTCTAACATTGCCCACAAATATCAACTTTCTAAGTCTTTCTGAGCAGGAGAAATCGCAAAACATAGTCATTTCTTCATTGCAGTCCAAAAACAACGCTTTTTTACACTCCAGTCTCCCTTTCTCTTGGCAACAATGACTTACAACAATCCTTTTACATAATTCTTATTTCTCATGACATTTCTACCATTGCCCACAATTATCAACTTTCTAAGTCTTTCTGAGCAGGAGAAATCGCAAAACATAGTAATTTCTTCATTGCCGTCCAAAAACAACGCTTTTTTACACTCCTGTCTCCCTTTCTCCTGGAAACAATGACTTACATCAATCCTTTTACATAATTCTTGTTTCTCCTGACATTTCTAACATTGCCCACAAATATCAACTTTCTAAGTCTTTCTGAGCAGGAGAAATCGCAAAATATAGTCATTTCTTCATTGCCGTCCAAAAACAACGCTTTTTTACACTCCTGTCTCCCTTTCTCCTGGAAACAATGACTTACATCAATCCTTTTACATAATTCTTGTTTCTCATGACATTTCTAACATTGCCCACAATTATCAACTTTCTAAGTCTTTCTGAGCAAGAGAAATCGCAAAACAGTCATTTATTCATTGCCGTCCAAAAACAATGCTTTTTTACACTCCAGTCTCCCTTTCTCTTGGAAACAATGACTTACATCAATACTTTTACATAATTCTTGTTTCTCCTGACATTTCTAACATTGCCCACAATTATCAACTTTCTAAGTCTTTTTGAGCAGGAGAAATCGCAGAACATAGTCATTTCTTCATTGCAGTCCAAAAACAACGCTTTTTTACACTCCTGTCTCCATTTCTCTTGGAAACAATGACTTACATCAATCCTTTTACATAATTCTTGTTTCTCCTGACATTTCTAACATTGCCCACAATTATCAACTTTCTAAGTCTTTCTGAGCAGGAGAAACCGCAAAATATAGTCATTTCTTCATTGCCGTCCAAAAACAACGCTTTTTTACACTCCTGTCTCCCTTTCTCCTGGAAACAATGACTTACATCAATCCTTTTACATAATTCTTGTTTCTCATGACATTTCTAACATTGCCCACAATTATCAACTTTCTAAGTCTTTCTGAGCAGGAGAAATCGCAGAACATAGTCATTTCTTCATTGCAGTCCAAAAACAACGCTTTTTTACACTCCTGTCTCCAATTCTCTTGGAAACAATGACTTACATCAATCCTTTTACATAATTCTTGTTTCTCCTGACATTTCTAACATTGCCCACAATTATCAACTTTCTAAGTCTTTCTGAGCAGGAGAAATCGCAAAATATAGTAATTTCTTCATTGCCGTCCAAAAACAACGCTTTTTTACACTCCTGTCTCACCTTCTCCTGGAAACAATGACTTACATCAATCCTTTTACATAATTCTTGTTTCTCATGACATTTCTAACATTGCCCACAATTATCAACTTTCTAAGTCTTTCTGAGCAAGAGAAATCGCAAAACAGTCATTTATTCATTGCCGTCCAAAAACAATGCTTTTTTACACTCCAGTCTCCCTTTCTCTTGGAAACAATGACTTACATCAATCCTTTTACATAATTCTTGTTTCTCCTGACATTTCTAACATTGCCCACAATTATCAACTTTCTAAGTCTTTTTGAGCAGGAGAAATCGCAGAACATAGTCATTTCTTCATTGCAGTCCAAAAACAACGCTTTTTTACACTCCTGTCTCCATTTCTCTTGGAAACAATGACTTACATCAATCCTTTTACATAATTCTTGTTTCTCCTGACATTTCTAACATTGCCCACAATTATCAACTTTCTAAGTCTTTCTAAACAGGAGAAACCGCAAAATATAGTCATTTCTTCATTGCAGTCCAAAAACAACGCTTTTTTACACTCCTGTTTCCATTTCTCTTGGAAACAATGACTTACATCAATCCTTTTACATAATTCTTGTTTCTCCTGACATTTCTAACATTGCCCACAATTATCAACTTTCTAAGTCTTTCTGAGCAGGAGAAACCGCAAAATATAGTCATTTCTTCATTGCCGTCCAAAAACAACGCTTTTTTACACTCCTGTCTCCCTTTCTCCTGGAAACAATGACTTACATCAATCCTTTTACATAATTCTTGTTTCTCCTGACATTTCTAACATTGCCCACAATTATCAACTTTCTAAGTCTTTCTGAGCAGGAGAAACCGCAAAATATAGTCATTTCTTCATTGCCGTCCAAAAACAACGCTTTTTTACACTCCTGTCTCCCTTTCTCCTGGAAACAATGACTTACATCAATCCTTTTACATAATTCTTGTTTCTCATGACATTTCTAACATTGCCCACAATTATCAACTTTCTAAGTCTTTCTGAGCAGGAGAAATCGCAAAACATAGTCATTTCTTCATTGCCGTCCAAAAACAACACTTTTTTACACTCCTGTCTCCCTTTCTCTTGGAAACAATGACTTACATCAATACTTTTACATAATTCTTGTTTCTCCTGACATTTCTAACATTGCCCACAATTATCAACTTTCTAAGTCTTTTTGAGCAGGAGAAATCGCAGAACATAGTCATTTCTTCATTGCAGTCCAAAAACAACGCTTTTTTACACTCCTGTCTCCAATTCTCTTGGAAACAATGACTTACATCAATCCTTTTACATAATTCTTGTTTCTCCTGACATTTCTAACATTGCCCACAATTATCAACTTTCTAAGTCTTTCTGAGCAGGAGAAACCGCAAAATATAGTCATTTCTTCATTGCCGTCCAAAAACAACGCTTTTTTACACTCCTGTCTCCCTTTCTCCTGGAAACAATGACTTACATCAATCCTTTTACATAATTCTTGTTTCTCATGACATTTCTAACATTGCCCACAATTATCAACTTTCTAAGTCTTTCTGAGCAGGAGAAATCGCAAAATATAGTAATTTCTTTATTGCCGTCCAAAAACAACGCTTTTTTACACTCCTGTCTCACCTTCTCCTGGAAACAATGACTTACATCAATCCTTTTACATAATTCTTGTTTCTCATGACATTTCTAACATTGCCCACAATTATCAACTTTCTAAGTCTTTCTGAGCAAGAGAAATCGCAAAACAGTCATTTATTCATTGCCGTCCAAAAACAATGCTTTTTTACACTCCAGTCTCCCTTTCTCTTGGAAACAATGACTTACATCAATCCTTTTACATAATTCTTGTTTCTCCTTAAATTTCTAACATTGCCCACAATTATCAACTTTCTAAGTCTTTTTGAGCAGGAGAAATCGCAGAACATAGTCATTTCTTCATTGCAGTCCAAAAACAACGCTTTTTTACACTCCTGTCTCCATTTCTCTTGGAAACAATGACTTACATCAATCCTTTTACATAATTCTTGTTTCTCCTGACATTTCTAACATTGCCCACAATTATCAACTTTCTAAGTCTTTCTGAGTAGGAGAAACCGCAAAATATAGTCATTTCTTCATTGCAGTCCAAAAACAACGCTTTTTTACACTCCTGTCTCCATTTCTCTTGGAAACAATGACTTACATCAATCCTTTTACATAATTCTTGTTTCTCCTGACATTTCTAACATTGCCCACAATTATCAACTTTCTAAGTCTTTCTGAGCAGGAGAAACCGCAAAATATAGTCATTTCTTCATTGCCGTCCAAAAACAACGCTTTTTTACACTCCTGTCTCCCTTTCTCCTGGAAACAATGACTTACATCAATCCTTTTACATAATTCTTGTTTCTCATGACATTTCTAACATTGCCCACAATTATCAACTTTCTAAGTCTTTCTGAGCAGGAGAAATCGCAAAATATAGTAATTTCTTCATTGCCGTCCAAAAACAACGCTTTTTTACACTCCTGTCTCCCCTTCTCCTGGAAACAATGACTTACATCAATCCTTTTACATAATTCTTGTTTCTCATGACATTTCTAACATTGCCCACAATTATCAACTTTCTAAGTCTTTCTGAGCAGGAGAAACCGCAAAATATAGTCATTTCTTCATTGCCGTCCAAAAACAACGCTTTTTTACACTCCTGTCTCCCTTTCTCCTGGAAACAATGACTTACATCAATCCTTTTACATAATTCTTGTTTCTCATGACATTTCTAACATTGCCCACAATTATCAACTTTCTAAGTCTTTCTGAGCAGGAGAAATCGCAGAACATAGTCATTTCTTCATTGCAGTCCAAAAACAACGCTTTTTTACACTCCTGTCTCCCTTTCTCTTGGAAACAATGACTTACATCAATCCTTTTACATAATTCTTGTTTCTCATGACATTTCTAACATTGCCCACAATTATCAACTTTCTAAGTCTTTTTGAGCAGGAGAAATCGCAGAACATAGTCATTTCTTCATTGCAGTCCAAAAACAATGCTTTTTTACACTCCTGTCTCCATTTCTCTTGAAAACAATGACCTACAGCAATCCTTTTACATAATTCTTGTTTCTCCTGACATTTCTAACATTGCCCACAATTATCAACTTTCTAAGTCTTTCTGAGCAGGAGAAACCGCAAAATATAGTCATTTCTTCATTGCCGTCCAAAAACAACGCTTTTTTACACTCCTGTCTCCCTTTCTCCTGGAAACAATGACTTACATCAATCCTTTTACATAATTCTTGTTTCTCCTGACATTTCTAACATTGCCCACAATTATCAACTTTCTAAGTCTATTTGAGCAGGAGAAATCGCAGAACATAGTCATTTCTTCATTGCAGTCCAAAAACAACGCTTTTTTACACTCCTGTCTCCATTTCTCTTGGAAACAATGACTTACATCAATCCTTTTACATAATTCTTGTTTCTCATGACATTTCTAACATTGCCCACAATTATCAACTTTCTAAGTCTTTCTGAGCAGGAGAAATCACAAAATATAGTAATTTCTTCATTGCCGTCCAAAAACAACGCTTTTTTACACTCCTGTCTCCCCTTCTCCTGGAAACAATGACTTACATCAATCCTTTTACACAATTCTTGTTTCTCATGACATTTCTAACATTGCCCACAATTATCAACTTTCTAAGTCTTTCTGAGCAAGAGAAATCGCAAAACAGTCATTTATTCATTGCCGTCCAAAAACAATGCTTTTTTACACTCCAGTCTCCCTTTCTCCTGGAAACAATGACTTACATCAATCCTTTTACATAATTCTTGTTTCTCATGACATTTCTAACATTGCCCACAATTATCAACTTTCTAAGTCTTTTTGAGCAGGAGAAATCGCAGAACATAGTCATTTCTTCATTGCAGTCCAAAAACAACGCTTTTTTACACTCCTGTCTCCATTTCTCTTGGAAACAATGACTTACATCAATCCTTTTACATAATTCTTGTTTCTCCTGACATTTCTAACATTTCCCATAATTATCAACTTTCTAAGTCTTTCTGAGCAGGAGAAACCGCAAAATATAGTCATTTCTTCATTGCCGTCCAAAAACAACGCTTTTTTACACTCCTGTCTCCCTTTCTCCTGGAAACAATGACTTACATCAATCCGTTTACATAATTCTTGTTTCTCATGACATTTCTAACATTGCCCACAATTATCAACTTTCTAAGTCTTTCTGAGCAGGAGAAATCGCAAAACATAGTCATTTCTTCATTGCCGTCCAAAAACAACACTTTTTTACACTCCTGTCTCCCTTTCTCTTGGAAACAATGACTTACATCAATACTTTTACATAATTCTTGTTTCTCCTGACATTTCTAACTTTGCCCACAATTATCAACTTTCTAAGTCTTTTTGAGCAGGAGAAATCGCAGAACATAGTCATTTCTTCATTGCAGTCCAAAAACAACGCTTTTTTACACTCCTGTCTCCATTTCTCTTGGAAACAATGACTTACATCAATGCTTTTACATAATTCTTGTTTCTCCTGACATTTCTAACATTGCCCACAATTATCAACTTTCTAAGTCTTTCTGAGCAGGAGAAACCGCAAAATATAGTCATTTCTTCATTGCCGTCCAAAAACAACGCTTTTTTTACACTCCTGTCTCCCTTTCTCCTGGAAACAATGACTTACATCAATCCTTTTACATAATTCTTGTTTCTCATGACATTTCTAACATTGCCCACAATTATCAACTTTCTAAGTCTTTCTGAGCAGGAGAAATCGCAAAATATAGTAATTTCTTCATTGCCGTCCAAAAACAACGCTTTTTTACACTCCAGTCTCCCTTTCTCTTGGAAACAATGACTTACATCAATACTTTTACATAATTCTTGTTTCTCCTGACATTTCTAACATTGCCCACAATTATCAACTTTCTAAGTCTTTCTGAGCAAGAGAAATCGCAAAACAGTCATTTATTAATTGCCGTCCAAAAACAATGCTTTTTTACACTCCAGTCTCCCTTTCTCTTGGAAACAATGACTTACATCAATCCTTTTACATAATTCTTGTTTCTCCTGACATTTCTAACATTGCCCACAATTATCAACTTCCTAAGTCTTTTTGAGCAGGAGAAATCGCAGAACATAGTCATTTCTTCATTGCAGTCCAAAAACAACGCTTTTTTACACTCCTGTCTCCATTTCTCTTGGAAACAATGACTTACATCAATCCTTTTACATAATTCTTGTTTCTCCTGACATTTCTAACATTGCCCACAATTATCAACTTTCTAAGTCTTTCTGAGCAGGAGAAACCGCAAAATATAGTCATTTCTTCATTGCCGTCCAAAAACAACGCTTTTTTACACTCCTGTCTCCCTTTCTCTTGGAAACAATGACTTACATCAATACTTTTACATAATTCTTATTTCTCCTGACATTTCTAACATTGCCCACAATTATCAACTTTCTAAGTCTTTTTGAGCAGGAGAAATCGCAGAACATAGTCATTTCTTCATTGCAGTCCAAAAACAACGCTTTTTTACACTCCTGTCTCCATTTCTCTTGGAAACAATGACTTACATCAATCCTTTTACATAATTCTTGTTTCTCCTGACATTTCTAACATTGCCCACAATTATCAACTTTCTAAGTCTTTCTGAGCAGGAGAAACCGCAAAATATAGTAATTTCTTCATTGCCGTCCAAAAACAACGCTTTTTTACACTCCTGTCTCCCTTTCTCCTGGAAACAATGACTTACATCAATCCTTTTACATAATTCTTGTTTCTCATGACATTTCTAACATTGCCAACAATTATCAACTTTCTAAGTCTTTCTGAGCAGGAGAAATCGCAAAACATAGTCATTTCTTCATTGCCGTCCAAAAACAACACTTTTTTACACTCCTGTCTCCCTTTCTCTTGGAAACAATGACTTACATCAATACTTTTACATAATTCTTGTTTCTCCTGACATTTCTAACATTGCCCACAATTATCAACTTTCTAAGTCTTTTTGAGCAGGAGAAATCGCAGAACATAGTCATTTCTTCATTGCAGTCCAAAAACAACGCTTTTTTACACTCCTGTCTCCATTTCTCTTGGAAACAATGACTTACATCAATCCTTTTACATAATTCTTGTTTCTCCTGACATTTCTAACATTGCCCACAATTATCAACTTTCTAAGTCTTTCTGAGCAGGAGAAACCGCAAAATATAGTCATTTCTCCATTGCCGTCCAAAAACAACGCTTTTTTACACTCCTGTCTCCCTTTCTTCTGGAAACAATGACTTACATCAATCCTTTTACATAATTCTTGTTTCTCATGACATTTCTAACATTGCCCACAATTATCAACTTTCTAAGTCTTTCTGAGCAAGAGAAATCGCAAAACAGTCATTTCTTCATTGCCGTCCAAAAACAATGCTTTTTTACACTCCAGTCTCCCTTTCTCTTGGAAACAATGACTTACATCAATCCTTTTACATAATTCTTGTTTCTCCTGACATTTCTAACATTGCCCACAAATATCAACTTTCTAAGTCTTTCTGAGCAGGAGAAATCGCAGAACATAGTCATTTCTTCATTGCAGTCCAAAAACAACGCTTTTTTACACTCCAGTCTCCCTTTCTCTTGGAAACAATGACTTACATCAATCCTTTTACATAATTCTTGTTTCTCCTGACATTTCTAACATTGCCCACAAATATCAACTTTCTAAGTCTTTCTGAGCAGGAGAAATCGCAAAACATAGTCATTTCTTCATTGCAGTCCAAAAACAACGCTTTTTTTACACTCCAGTCTCCCTTTCTCTTGGAAACAATGACTGACATCAATCCTTTTACATAATTCTTGTTTCTCATGACATTTCTAACATTGCCCACAATTATTAACTTTCTAAGTCTTTCTGAGCAGGAGAAATCGCAAAACATAGTCATTTCTTCATTGCAGTCCAAAAACAACGCTTTTTTACACTCCAGTCTCCCTTTCTCTTGGAAACAATGACTTACATCAATCCTTTTACATAATTCTTGTTTCTCCTGACATTTCTAACATTGCCCACAATTATCAACTTTCTAAGTCTTTCTGAGCAGGAGAAACCGCAAAATATAGTCATTTCTTCATTGCCGTCCAAAAACAACGCTTTTTTTACACTCCTGTCTCCCTTTCTCCTGGAAACAATTACTTACATCAATCCTTTTACATAATTCTTGTTTCTCATGACATTTCTAACATTGCCCACAATTATCAACTTTCTAAGTCTTTCTGAGCAGGAGAAATCGCAAAATATAGTAATTTCTTCATTGCCGTCCAAAAACAACGCTTTTTTACACTCCTGTCTCCCCTTCTCCTGGAAACAATGACTTACATCAATCCTTTTACATAATTCTTGTTTCTCATGACATTTCTAACATTGCCCACAAATATCAACTTTCTAAGTCTTTCTGAGCAGGAGAAATCGCAAAACATAGTCATTTCTTCATTGCAGTCCAAAAACAACGCTTTTTTACACTCCAGTCTCCCTTTCTCTTGGAAACAATGACTTACATCAATCCTTTTACATAATTCTTGTTTCTCATGACATTTCTAACATTGTCCACAATTATCAACTTTCTAAGTCTTTCTGAGCAGGAGAAATCGCAAAACATAGTCATTTCTTCATTGCAGTCCAAAAACAACGCTTTTTTACACTCCAGTCTCCCTTTCTCTTGGAAACAATGACTTACATCAATCCTTTTACATAATTCTTGTTTCTCCTGACATTTCTAACATTGCCCACAATTATCAACTTTCTAAGTCTTTCTGAGCAGGAGAAACCGCAAAATATAGTCATTTCTTCATTGCCGTCCAAAAACAACACTTTTTTACACTCCTGTCTCCCTTTCTCCTGGAAACAATGACTTACATCAATCCTTTTACATAATTCTTGTTTCTCATGACATTTCTAACATTGCCCACAATTATCAACTTTCTAAGTCTTTCTGAGCAGGAGAAATCGCAAAACATAGTCATTTCTTCATTGCCGTCCAAAAACAACACTTTTTTACACTCCTGTCTCCCTTTCTCTTGGAAACAATGACTTACATCAATACTTTAACATAATTCTTGTTTCTCCTGACATTTCTAACATTGCCCACAATTATCAACTTTCTAAGTCTTTCTGAGCAAGAGAAATCGCAAAACAGTCATTTATTCATTGCCGTCCAAAAACAATGCTTTTTTACACTCCAGTCTCCCTTTCTCTTGGAAACAATGACTTACATCAATCCTTTTACATAATTCTTATTTCTCCTGACATTTCTAACATTGCCCACAATTATCAACTTCCTAAGTCTTTTTGAGCAGGAGAAATCGCAGAACATAGTCATTTCTTCATTGCAGTCCAAAAAACAACGCTTTTTTACACTCCTGTCTCCATTTCTCTTGGAAACAATGACTTACATCAATCCTTTTACATAATTCTTGTTTCTCCTGACATTTCTAACATTGCCCACAATTATCAACTTTCTAAGTCTTTCTGAGCAGGAGAAACCGCAAAATATAGTCATTTCTTCATTGCCGTCCAAAAACAACGCTTTTTTACACTCCTGTCTCCCTTTCTCTTGGAAACAATGACTTACATCAATACTTTTACATAATTCTTATTTCTCCTGACATTTCTAACATTGCCCACAATTATCAACTTTCTAAGTCTTTTTGAGCAGGAGAAATCGCAGAACATAGTCATTTCTTCATTGCAGTCCAAAAACAACGCTTTTTTACACTCCTGTCTCCATTTCTCTTGGAAACAATGACTTACATCAATCCTTTTACATAATTCTTGTTTCTCCTGACATTTCTAACATTGCCCACAATTATCAACTTTCTAAGTCTTTCTGAGCAGGAGAAACCGCAAAATATAGTAATTTCTTCATTGCCGTCCAAAAACAACGCTTTTTTACACTCCTGTCTCCCTTTCTCCTGGAAACAATGACTTACATCAATCCTTTTACATAATTCTTGTTTCTCATGACATTTCTAACATTGCCAACAATTATCAACTTTCTAAGTCTTTCTGAGCAGGAGAAATCGCAAAACATAGTCATTTCTTCATTGCCGTCCAAAAACAACACTTTTTTACACTCCTGTCTCCCTTTCTCTTGGAAACAATGACTTACATCAATACTTTTACATAATTCTTGTTTCTCCTGACATTTCTAACATTGCCCACAATTATCAACTTTCTAAGTCTTTTTGAGCAGGAGAAATCGCAGAACATAGTCATTTCTTCATTGCAGTCCAAAAACAACGCTTTTTTACACTCCTGTCTCCATTTCTCTTGGAAACAATGACTTACATCAATCCTTTTACATAATTCTTGTTTCTCCTGACATTTCTAACATTGCCCACAATTATCAACTTTCTAAGTCTTTCTGAGCAGGAGAAACCGCAAAATATAGTCATTTCTCCATTGCCGTCCAAAAACAACGCTTTTTTACACTCCTGTCTCCCTTTCTTCTGGAAACAATGACTTACATCAATCCTTTTACATAATTCTTGTTTCTCATGACATTTCTAACATTGCCCACAATTATCAACTTTCTAAGTCTTTCTGAGCAAGAGAAATCGCAAAACAGTCATTTATTCATTGCCGTCCAAAAACAATGCTTTTTTACACTCCAGTCTCCCTTTCTCTTGGAAACAATGACTTACATCAATCCTTTTACATAATTCTTGTTTCTCCTGACATTTCTAACATTGCCCACAAATATCAACTTTCTAAGTCTTTCTGAGCAGGAGAAATCGCAAAACATAGTCATTTCTTCATTGCAGTCCAAAAACAACGCTTTTTTTACACTCCAGTCTCCCTTTCTCTTGGAAACAATGACTGACATCAATCCTTTTACATAATTCTTGTTTCTCATGACATTTCTAACATTGCCCACAATTATTAACTTTCTAAGTCTTTCTGAGCAGGAGAAATCGCAAAACATAGTCATTTCTTCATTGCAGTCCAAAAACAACGCTTTTTTACACTCCAGTCTCCCTTTCTCTTGGCAACAATGACTTACATCAATCCTTTTACATAATTCTTATTTCTCATGACATTTCTACCATTGCCCACAATTATCAACTTTCTAAGTCTTTCTGAGCAGGAGAAATCGCAAAACATAGTAATTTCTTCATTGCCGTCCAAAAACAACGCTTTTTTACACTCCTGTCTCCCTTTCTCCTGGAAACAATGACTTACATCAATCCTTTTACATAATTCTTGTTTCTCCTGACATTTCTAACATTGCCCACAAATATCAACTTTCTAAGTCTTTCTGAGCAGGAGAAATCGCAAAATATAGTCATTTCTTCATTGCCGTCCAAAAACAACGCTTTTTTACACTCCTGTCTCCCTTTCTCCTGGAAACAATGACTTACATCAATAATTTTACATAATTCTTGTTTCTCATGACATTTCTAACATTGCCCACAATTATCAACTTTCTAAGTCTTTCTGAGCAAGAGAAATCGCAAAACAGTCATTTATTCATTGCCGTCCAAAAACAATGCTTTTTTACACTCCAGTCTCCCTTTCTCTTGGAAACAATGACTTACATCAATCCTTTTACATAATTCTTGTTTCTCATGACATTTCTAACATTGTCCACAATTATCAACTTTCTAAGTCTTTCTGAGCAGGAGAAATCGCAAAACATAGTCATTTCTTCATTGCCGTCCAAAAATAACGCTTTTTTACACTCCTGTCCCCCTTTCTCTTGGAAACAATGACTTACATCAATACTTTTACATAATTCTTGTTTCTCCTGACATTTCTAACTTTGCCCACAATTATCAACTTTCTAAGTCTTTTTGAGCAGGAGAAATCGCAGAACATAGTCATTTCTTCATTGCAGTCCAAAAACAACGCTTTTTTACACTCCTGTCTCCATTTCTCTTGGAAACAATGACTTACATCAATCCTTTTACATAATTCTTGTTTCTCCTGACATTTCTAACATTGCCCACAATTATCAACTTTCTAAGTCTTTCTGAGCAGGAGAAACCGCAAAATATAGTCATTTCTTCATTGCCGTCCAAAAACAACGCTTTTTTTTACACTCCTGTCTCCCTTTCTCCTGGAAACAATGACTTACATCAATCCTTTTACATAATTCTTGTTTCTCATGACATTTCTAACATTGCCCACAATTATCAACTTTCTAAGTCTTTCTGAGCAGGAGAAATCGCAAAATATAGTAATTTCTTCATTGCCGTCCAAAAACAACGCTTTTTTACACTCCTGTCTCCCCTTCTCCTGGAAACAATGACTTACATCAATCCTTTTACATAATTCTTGTTTCTCATGACATTTCTAACATTGCCCACAAATATCAACTTTCTAAGTCTTTCTGAGCAGGAGAAATCGCAAAACATAGTCATTTCTTCATTGCAGTCCAAAAACAACGCTTTTTTACACTCCAGTCTCCCTTTCTCTTGGAAACAATGACTTACATCAATCCTTTTACATAATTCTTGTTTCTCCTGACATTTCTAACATTGCCCACAATTATCAACTTTCTAAGTCTTTCTGAGCAGGAGAAACCGCAAAATATAGTCATTTCTTCATTGCCGTCCAAAAACAACGCTTTTTTTACACTCCTGTCTCCCTTTCTCCTGGAAACAATGACTTACATCAATCCTTTTACATAATTCTTGTTTCTCCTGACATTTCTAACATTGCCCACAATTATCAACTTTCTAAGTCTTTCTGAGCAGGAGAAATCGCAAAATATAGTAATTTCTTCATTGCCGTCCAAAAACAACGCTTTTTTACACTCCTGTCTCCCCTTCTCCTGGAAACAATGACTTACATCAATCCTTTTACATAATTCTTGTTTCTCATGACATTTCTAACATTGCCCACAAATATCAACTTTCTAAGTCTTTCTGAGCAGGAGAAATCGCAAAACATAGTCATTTCTTCATTGCAGTCCAAAAACAACGCTTTTTTACACTCCAGTCTCCCTTTCTCTTGGAAACAATGACTTACATCAATCCTTTTACATAATTCTTGTTTCTCATGACATTTCTAACATTGTCCACAATTATCAACTTTCTAAGTCTTTCTGAGCAGGAGAAACCGCAAAATATAGTAATTTCTTCATTGCCGTCCAAAAACAACACTTTTTTACACTCCTGTCTCCCTTTCTCCTGGAAACAATGACTTACATCAATCCTTTTACATAATTCTTGTTTCTCATGACAT
This sequence comes from Mixophyes fleayi, assembly GCF_038048845.1. Classification (NCBI taxonomy): domain Eukaryota; kingdom Metazoa; phylum Chordata; class Amphibia; order Anura; family Limnodynastidae; genus Mixophyes; species Mixophyes fleayi. Next base: position 19,930 of record NW_027448184.1, read on the forward strand.
TTCTAACATTGCCCACAATTATCAACTTTCTAAGTCTTTCTGAGCAGGAGAAATCGCAAAACATAGTCATTTCTTCATTGCCGTCCAAAAACAACACTTTTTTACACTCCTGTCTCCCTTTCTCTTGGAAACAATGACTTACATCAATACTTTTACATAATTCTTGTTTCTCCTGACATTTCTAACATTGCCCACAATTATCAACTTTCTAAGTCTTTCTGAGCAAGAGAAATCGCAAAACAGTCATTTATTCATTGCCGTCCAAAAACAATGCTTTTTTACACTCCAGTCTCCCTTTCTCTTGGAAACAATGACTTACATCAATCCTTTTACATAATTCTTGTTTCTCCTGACATTTCTAACATTGATCACAATTATCAACTTTCTAAGTCTTTCTGAGCAGGAGAAACCGCAAAATATAGTAATTTCTTCATTGCCGTCCAAAAACAACACTTTTTTACACTCCTGTCTCCCTTTCTCCTGGAAACAATGACTTACATCAATCCTTTTACATAATTCTTGTTTCTCATGACATTTCTAACATTGCCCACAATTATCAACTTTCTAAGTCTTTCTGAGCAGGAGAAATCGCAAAACATAGTCATTTCTTCATTGCCGTCCAAAAACAACACTTTTTTACACTCCTGTCTCCCTTTCTCTTGGAAACAATGACTTACATCAATACTTTTACATAATTCTTGTTTCTCCTGACATTTCTAACATTGCCCACAATTATCAACTTTCTAAGTCTTTCTGAGCAAGAGAAATCGCAAAACAGTCATTTATTCATTGCCGTCCAAAAACAATGCTTTTTTACACTCCAGTCTCCCTTTCTCTTGGAAACAATGACTTACATCAATCCTTTTACATAATTCTTGTTTCTCCTGACATTTCTAACATTGCCCACAATTATCAACTTCCTAAGTCTTTTTGAGCAGGAGAAATCGCAGAACATAGTCATTTCTTCATTGCAGTCCAAAAAACAACGCTTTTTTACACTCCTGTCTCCATTTCTCTTGGAAACAATGACTTACATCAATCCTTTTACATAATTCTTGTTTCTCCTGACATTTCTAACATTGCCCACAATTATCAACTTTCTAAGTCTTTCTGAGCAGGAGAAACCGCAAAATATAGTCATTTCTTCATTGCCGTCCAAAAACAACGCTTTTTTACACTCCTGTCTCCCTTTCTCTTGGAAACAATGACTTACATCAATACTTTTACATAATTCTTATTTCTCCTGACATTTCTAACATTGCCCACAATTATCAACTTTCTAAGTCTTTTTGAGCAGGAGAAATCGCAGAACATAGTCATTTCTTCATTGCAGTCCAAAAACAACGCTTTTTTACACTCCTGTCTCCATTTCTCTTGGAAACAATGACTTACATCAATCCTTTTACATAATTCTTGTTTCTCCTGACATTTCTAACATTGCCCACAATTATCAACTTTCTAAGTCTTTCTGAGCAGGAGAAACCGCAAAATATAGTAATTTCTTCATTGCCGTCCAAAAACAACGCTTTTTTACACTCCTGTCTCCCTTTCTCCTGGAAACAATGACTTACATTAATCCTTTTACATAATTCTTGTTTCTCATGACATTTCTAACATTGCCAACAATTATCAACTTTCTAAGTCTTTCTGAGCAGGAGAAATCGCAGAACATAGTCATTTCTTCATTGCAGTCCAAAAACAACGCTTTTTTACACTCCAGTCTCCCTTTCTCTTGGAAACAATGACTTACATCAATCCTTTTACATAATTCTTGTTTCTCCTGACATTTCTAACATTGCCCACAAATATCAACTTTCTAAGTCTTTCTGAGCAGGAGAAATCGCAAAACATAGTCATTTCTTCATTGCAGTCCAAAAACAACGCTTTTTTTACACTCCAGTCTCCCTTTCTCTTGGAAACAATGACTGACATCAATCCTTTTACATAATTCTTGTTTCTCATGACATTTCTAACATTGCCCACAATTATTAACTTTCTAAGTCTTTCTGAGCAGGAGAAATCGCAAAACATAGTCATTTCATCATTGCAGTGCAAAAACAACGCTTTTTTACACTCCAGTCTCCCTTTCTCTTGGCAACAATGACTTACATCAATCCTTTTACATAATTCTTATTTCTCATGACATTTCTACCATTGCCCACAATTATCAACTTTCTAAGTCTTTCTGAGCAGGAGAAATCGCAAAACATAGTAATTTCTTCATTGCCGTCCAAAAACAACGCTTTTTTACACTCCTGTCTCCCTTTCTCCTGGAAACAATGACTTACATCAATCCTTTTACATAATTCTTGTTTCTCCTGACATTTCTAACATTGCCCACAATTATCAACTTTCTAAGTCTTTCTGAGCAGGAGAAACCGCAAAATATAGTCATTTCTTCATTGCCGTCAAAAACAACGCTTTTTTACACTCCTGTCTCCCTTTCTCTTGGAAACAATGACTTACATCAATACTTTTACATAATTCTTATTTCTCCTGACATTTCTAACATTGCCCACAATTATCAACTTTCTAAGTCTTTTTGAGCAGGAGAAATCGCAGAACATAGTCATTTCTTCATTGCAGTCCAAAAACAACGCTTTTTTACACTCCTGTCTCCATTTCTCTTGGAAACAATGACTTACATCAATCCTTTTACATAATTCTTGTTTCTCCTGACATTTCTAACATTGCCCACAATTATCAACTTTCTAAGTCTTTCTGAGCAGGAGAAACCGCAAAATATAGTAATTTCTTCATTGCCGTCCAAAAACAACGCTTTTTTACACTCCTGTCTCCCTTTCTCCTGGAAACAATGACTTACATTAATCCTTTTACATAATTCTTGTTTCTCATGACATTTCTAACATTGCCAACAATTATCAACTTTCTAAGTCTTTCTGAGCAGGAGAAACCGCAAAATATAGTCATTTCTTCATTGCCGTCCAAAAACAACGCTTTTTTACACTCCTGTCTCCATTTCTCTTGGAAACAATGACTTACATCAATCCTTTTACATAATTCTTGTTTCTCCTGACATTTCTAACATTGCCCACAATTATCAACTTTCTAAGTCTTTCTGAGCAGGAGAAACCGCAAAATATAGTAATTTCTTCATTGCCGTCCAAAAACAACGCTTTTTTACACTCCTGTCTCCCTTTCTCCTGGAAACAATGACTTACATTAATCCTTTTACATAATTCTTGTTTCTCATGACATTTCTAACATTGCCAACAATTATCAACTTTCTAAGTCTTTCTGAGCAGGAGAAATCGCAGAACATAGTCATTTCTTCATTGCAGTCCAAAAACAACGCTTTTTTACACTCCAGTCTCCCTTTCTCTTGGAAACAATGACTTACATCAATCCTTTTACATAATTCTTGTTTCTCCTGACATTTCTAACATTGCCCACAAATATCAACTTTCTAAGTCTTTCTGAGCAGGAGAAATCGCAAAACATAGTCATTTCTTCATTGCAGTCCAAAAACAACGCTTTTTTTACACTCCAGTCTCCCTTTCTCTTGGAAACAATGACTGACATCAATCCTTTTACATAATTCTTGTTTCTCATGACATTTCTAACATTGCCCACAATTATTAACTTTCTAAGTCTTTCTGAGCAGGAGAAATCGCAAAACATAGTCATTTCTTCATTGCAGTCCAAAAACAACGCTTTTTTTACACTCCAGTCTCCCTTTCTCTTGGAAACAATGACTGACATCAATCCTTTTACATAATTCTTGTTTCTCATGACATTTCTAACATTGCCCACAATTATTAACTTTCTAAGTCTTTCTGAGCAGGAGAAATCGCAAAACATAGTCATTTCATCATTGCAGTGCAAAAACAACGCTTTTTTACACTCCAGTCTCCCTTTCTCTTGGCAACAATGACTTACATCAATCCTTTTACATAATTCTTATTTCTCATGACATTTCTACCATTGCCCACAATTATCAACTTTCTAAGTCTTTCTGAGCAGGAGAAATCGCAAAACATAGTAATTTCTTCATTGCCGTCCAAAAACAACGCTTTTTTACACTCCTGTCTCCCTTTCTCCTGGAAACAATGACTTACATCAATCCTTTTACATAATTCTTGTTTCTCCTGACATTTCTAACATTGCCCACAATTATCAACTTTCTAAGTCTTTCTGAGCAGGAGAAACCGCAAAATATAGTCATTTCTTCATTGCCGTCCAAAAACAACGCTTTTTTACACTCCTGTCTCCCTTTCTCTTGGAAACAATGACTTACATCAATACTTTTACATAATTCTTATTTCTCCTGACATTTCTAACATTGCCCACAATTATCAACTTTCTAAGTCTTTTTGAGCAGGAGAAATCGCAGAACATAGTCATTTCTTCATTGCAGTCCAAAAACAACGCTTTTTTACACTCCTGTCTCCATTTCTCTTGGAAACAATGACTTACATCAATCCTTTTACATAATTCTTGTTTCTCCTGACATTTCTAACATTGCCCACAATTATCAACTTTCTAAGTCTTTCTGAGCAGGAGAAACCGCAAAATATAGTAATTTCTTCATTGCCATCCAAAAACAACGCTTTTTTACACTCCTGTCTCCCTTTCTCCTGGAAACAATGACTTACATTAATCCTTTTACATAATTCTTGTTTCTCATGACATTTCTAACATTGCCAACAATTATCAACTTTCTAAGTCTTTCTGAGCAGGAGAAATCGCAGAACATAGTCATTTCTTCATTGCAGTCCAAAAACAACGCTTTTTTACACTCCAGTCTCCCTTTCTCTTGGAAACAATGACTTACATCAATCCTTTTACATAATTCTTGTTTCTCCTGACATTTCTAACATTGCCCACAAATATCAACTTTCTAAGTCTTTCTGAGCAGGAGAAATCGCAAAACATAGTCATTTCTTCATTGCAGTCCAAAAACAACGCTTTTTTTACACTCCAGTCTCCCTTTCTCTTGGAAACAATGACTGACATCAATCCTTTTACATAATTCTTGTTTCTCATGACATTTCTAACATTGCCCACAATTATTAACTTTCTAAGTCTTTCTGAGCAGGAGAAATCGCAAAACATAGTCATTTCATCATTGCAGTGCAAAAACAACGCTTTTTTACACTCCAGTCTCCCTTTCTCTTGGCAACAATGACTTACATCAATCCTTTTACATAATTCTTATTTCTCATGACATTTCTACCATTGCCCACAATTATCAACTTTCTAAGTCTTTCTGAGCAGGAGAAATCGCAAAACATAGTAATTTCTTCATTGCCGTCCAAAAACAACGCTTTTTTACACTCCTGTCTCCCTTTCTCTTGGAAACAATGACTTACATCAATCCTTTTACATAATTCTTGTTTCTCATGACATTTCTAACATTGTCCACAATTATCAACTTTCTAAGTCTTTCTGAGCAGGAGAAACCGCAAAATATAGTAATTTCTTCATTGCCGTCCAAAAACAACACTTTTTTACACTCCTGTCTCCCTTTCTCCTGGAAACAATGACTTACATCAATCCTTTTACATAATTCTTGTTTCTCATGACATTTCTAACATTGCCCACAATTATCAACTTTCTAAGTCTTTCTGAGCAGGAGAAATCGCAAAACATAGTCATTTCTTCATTGCCGTCCAAAAACAACACTTTTTTACACTCCTGTCTCCCTTTCTCTTGGAAACAATGACTTACATCAATACTTTTACATAATTCTTGTTTCTCCTGACATTTCTAACATTGCCCACAATTATCAACTTTCTAAGTCTTTCTGAGCAAGAGAAATCGCAAAACAGTCATTTATTCATTGCCGTCCAAAAACAATGCTTTTTTACACTCCAGTCTCCCTTTCTCTTGGAAACAATGACTTACATCAATCCTTTTACATAATTCTTGTTTCTCCTGACATTTCTAACATTGATCACAATTATCAACTTTCTAAGTCTTTCTGAGCAGGAGAAACCGCAAAATATAGTAATTTCTTCATTGCCGTCCAAAAACAACACTTTTTTACACTCCTGTCTCCCTTTCTCCTGGAAACAATGACTTACATCAATCCTTTTACATAATTCTTGTTTCTCATGACATTTCTAACATTGCCCACAATTATCAACTTTCTAAGTCTTTCTGAGCAGGAGAAATCGCAAAACATAGTCATTTCTTCATTGCCGTCCAAAAACAACACTTTTTTACACTCCTGTCTCCCTTTCTCTTGGAAACAATGACTTACATCAATACTTTTACATAATTCTTGTTTCTCCTGACATTTCTAACATTGCCCACAATTATCAACTTTCTAAGTCTTTCTGAGCAAGAGAAATCGCAAAACAGTCATTTATTCATTGCCGTCCAAAAACAATGCTTTTTTACACTCCAGTCTCCCTTTCTCTTGGAAACAATGACTTACATCAATCCTTTTACATAATTCTTGTTTCTCCTGACATTTCTAACATTGCCCACAATTATCAACTTCCTAAGTCTTTTTGAGCAGGAGAAATCGCAGAACATAGTCATTTCTTCATTGCAGTCCAAAAAACAACGCTTTTTTACACTCCTGTCTCCATTTCTCTTGGAAACAATGACTTACATCAATCCTTTTACATAATTCTTGTTTCTCCTGACATTTCTAACATTGCCCACAATTATCAACTTTCTAAGTCTTTCTGAGCAGGAGAAACCGCAAAATATAGTCATTTCTTCATTGCCGTCCAAAAACAACGCTTTTTTACACTCCTGTCTCCCTTTCTCTTGGAAACAATGACTTACATCAATACTTTTACATAATTCTTATTTCTCCTGACATTTCTAACATTGCCCACAATTATCAACTTTCTAAGTCTTTTTGAGCAGGAGAAATCGCAGAACATAGTCATTTCTTCATTGCAGTCCAAAAACAACGCTTTTTTACACTCCTGTCTCCATTTCTCTTGGAAACAATGACTTACATCAATCCTTTTACATAATTCTTGTTTCTCCTGACATTTCTAACATTGCCCACAATTATCAACTTTCTAAGTCTTTCTGAGCAGGAGAAACCGCAAAATATAGTAATTTCTTCATTGCCGTCCAAAAACAACGCTTTTTTACACTCCTGTCTCCCTTTCTCCTGGAAACAATGACTTACATTAATCCTTTTACATAATTCTTGTTTCTCATGACATTTCTAACATTGCCAACAATTATCAACTTTCTAAGTCTTTCTGAGCAGGAGAAATCGCAGAACATAGTCATTTCTTCATTGCAGTCCAAAAACAACGCTTTTTTACACTCCAGTCTCCCTTTCTCTTGGAAACAATGACTTACATCAATCCTTTTACATAATTCTTGTTTCTCCTGACATTTCTAACATTGCCCACAAATATCAACTTTCTAAGTCTTTCTGAGCAGGAGAAATCGCAAAACATAGTCATTTCTTCATTGCAGTCCAAAAACAACGCTTTTTTTACACTCCAGTCTCCCTTTCTCTTGGAAACAATGACTGACATCAATCCTTTTACATAATTCTTGTTTCTCATGACATTTCTAACATTGCCCACAATTATTAACTTTCTAAGTCTTTCTGAGCAGGAGAAATCGCAAAACATAGTCATTTCATCATTGCAGTGCAAAAACAACGCTTTTTTACACTCCAGTCTCCCTTTCTCTTGGCAACAATGACTTACATCAATCCTTTTACATAATTCTTATTTCTCATGACATTTCTACCATTGCCCACAATTATCAACTTTCTAAGTCTTTCTGAGCAGGAGAAATCGCAAAACATAGTAATTTCTTCATTGCCGTCCAAAAACAACGCTTTTTTACACTCCTGTCTCCCTTTCTCCTGGAAACAATGACTTACATCAATCCTTTTACATAATTCTTGTTTCTCCTGACATTTCTAACATTGCCCACAATTATCAACTTTCTAAGTCTTTCTGAGCAGGAGAAACCGCAAAATATAGTCATTTCTTCATTGCCGTCCAAAAACAACGCTTTTTTACACTCCTGTCTCCCTTTCTCTTGGAAACAATGACTTACATCAATACTTTTACATAATTCTTATTTCTCCTGACATTTCTAACATTGCCCACAATTATCAACTTTCTAAGTCTTTTTGAGCAGGAGAAATCGCAGAACATAGTCATTTCTTCATTGCAGTCCAAAAACAACGCTTTTTTACACTCCTGTCTCCATTTCTCTTGGAAACAATGACTTACATCAATCCTTTTACATAATTCTTGTTTCTCCTGACATTTCTAACATTGCCCACAATTATCAACTTTCTAAGTCTTTCTGAGCAGGAGAAACCGCAAAATATAGTAATTTCTTCATTGCCGTCCAAAAACAACGCTTTTTTACACTCCTGTCTCCCTTTCTCCTGGAAACAATGACTTACATTAATCCTTTTACATAATTCTTGTTTCTCATGACATTTCTAACATTGCCAACAATTATCAACTTTCTAAGTCTTTCTGAGCAGGAGAAACCGCAAAATATAGTCATTTCTTCATTGCCGTCCAAAAACAACGCTTTTTTACACTCCTGTCTCCATTTCTCTTGGAAACAATGACTTACATCAATCCTTTTACATAATTCTTGTTTCTCCTGACATTTCTAACATTGCCCACAATTATCAACTTTCTAAGTCTTTCTGAGCAGGAGAAACCGCAAAATATAGTAATTTCTTCATTGCCGTCCAAAAACAACGCTTTTTTACACTCCTGTCTCCCTTTCTCCTGGAAACAATGACTTACATTAATCCTTTTACATAATTCTTGTTTCTCATGACATTTCTAACATTGCCAACAATTATCAACTTTCTAAGTCTTTCTGAGCAGGAGAAATCGCAGAACATAGTCATTTCTTCATTGCAGTCCAAAAACAACGCTTTTTTACACTCCAGTCTCCCTTTCTCTTGGAAACAATGACTTACATCAATCCTTTTACATAATTCTTGTTTCTCCTGACATTTCTAACATTGCCCACAAATATCAACTTTCTAAGTCTTTCTGAGCAGGAGAAATCGCAAAACATAGTCATTTCTTCATTGCAGTCCAAAAACAACGCTTTTTTTACACTCCAGTCTCCCTTTCTCTTGGAAACAATGACTGACATCAATCCTTTTACATAATTCTTGTTTCTCATGACATTTCTAACATTGCCCACAATTATTAACTTTCTAAGTCTTTCTGAGCAGGAGAAATCGCAAAACATAGTCATTTCTTCATTGCAGTCCAAAAACAACGCTTTTTTTACACTCCAGTCTCCCTTTCTCTTGGAAACAATGACTGACATCAATCCTTTTACATAATTCTTGTTTCTCATGACATTTCTAACATTGCCCACAATTATTAACTTTCTAAGTCTTTCTGAGCAGGAGAAATCGCAAAACATAGTCATTTCATCATTGCAGTGCAAAAACAACGCTTTTTTACACTCCAGTCTCCCTTTCTCTTGGCAACAATGACTTACATCAATCCTTTTACATAATTCTTATTTCTCATGACATTTCTACCATTGCCCACAATTATCAACTTTCTAAGTCTTTTTGAGCAGGAGAAATCGCAGAACATAGTCATTTCTTCATTGCAGTCCAAAAACAACGCTTTTTTACACTCCTGTCTCCATTTCTCTTGGAAACAATGACTTACATCAATCCTTTTACATAATTCTTGTTTCTCCTGACATTTCTAACATTGCCCACAATTATCAACTTTCTAAGTCTTTCTGAGCAGGAGAAACCGCAAAATATAGTAATTTCTTCATTGCCATCCAAAAACAACGCTTTTTTACACTCCTGTCTCCCTTTCTCCTGGAAACAATGACTTACATTAATCCTTTTACATAATTCTTGTTTCTCATGACATTTCTAACATTGCCAACAATTATCAACTTTCTAAGTCTTTCTGAGCAGGAGAAATCGCAGAACATAGTCATTTCTTCATTGCAGTCCAAAAACAACGCTTTTTTACACTCCAGTCTCCCTTTCTCTTGGAAACAATGACTTACATCAATCCTTTTACATAATTCTTGTTTCTCCTGACATTTCTAACATTGCCCACAAATATCAACTTTCTAAGTCTTTCTGAGCAGGAGAAATCGCAAAACATAGTCATTTCTTCATTGCAGTCCAAAAACAACGCTTTTTTTACACTCCAGTCTCCCTTTCTCTTGGAAACAATGACTGACATCAATCCTTTTACATAATTCTTGTTTCTCATGACATTTCTAACATTGCCCACAATTATTAACTTTCTAAGTCTTTCTGAGCAGGAGAAATCGCAAAACATAGTCATTTCATCATTGCAGTGCAAAAACAACGCTTTTTTACACTCCAGTCTCCCTTTCTCTTGGCAACAATGACTTACATCAATCCTTTTACATAATTCTTATTTCTCATGACATTTCTACCATTGCCCACAATTATCAACTTTCTAAGTCTTTCTGAGCAGGAGAAATCGCAAAACATAGTAATTTCTTCATTGCCGTCCAAAAACAACGCTTTTTTACACTCCTGTCTCCCTTTCTCCTGGAAACAATGACTTACATCAATCCTTTTACATAATTCTTGTTTCTCCTGACATTTCTAACATTGCCCACAAATATTAACTTTCTAAGTCTTTCTGAGCAGGAGAAATCGCAAAACATAGTCATTTCTTCATTGCAGTCCAAAAACAACGCTTTTTTTACACTCCAGTCTCCCTTTCTCTTGGAAACAATGACTTACATCAATCCTTTTACATAATTCTTGTTTCTCCTGACATTTCTAACATTGCCCACAAATATCAACTTTCTAAGTCTTTCTGAGCAGGAGAAATCGCAAAATATAGTCATTTCTTCATTGCCGTCCAAAAACAACGCTTTTTTTTACTTTCCTGTCTCCCTTTCTCCTGGAAACAATGACTTACATCAATAATTTTACATAATTCTTGTTTCTCATGACATTTCTAACATTGCCCACAATTATCAACTTTCTAAGTCTTTCTGAGCAAGAGAAATCGCAAAACAGTCATTTATTCATTGCCGTCCAAAAACAATGCTTTTTTACACTCCAGTCTCCCTTTCTCTTGGAAACAATGACTTACATCAATACTTTTACATAATTCTTGTTTCTCCTGACATTTCTAACATTGCCCACAAATATCAACTTTCTAAGTCTTTCTGAGCAGGAGAAATCGCAAAACATAGTCATTTCTTCATTGCAGTCCAAAAACAACGCTTTTTTACACTCCAGTCTCCCTTTCTCTTGGAAACAATGACTTACATCAATCCTTTTACATAATTCTTGTTTCTCATGACATTTCTAACATTGTCCACAAATATCAACTTTCTAAGTCTTTCTGAGCAGGAGAAATCGCAAAACATAGTCATTTCTTCATTGCAGTCCAAAAACAACGCTTTTTTACACTCCAGTCTCCCTTTCTCTTGGAAACAATGACTTACATCAATCCTTTTACATAATTCTTGTTTCTCATGACATTTCTAACATTGTCCACAATTATCAACTTTCTAAGTCTTTCTGAGCAGGAGAAATCGCAAAACATAGTCATTTCTTCATTGCCGTCCAAAAATAACGCTTTTTTACACTCCTGTCCCCCTTTCTCTTGGAAACAATGACTTACATCAATACTTTTACATAATTCTTGTTTCTCCTGACATTTCTAACATTGCCCACAATTATCAACTTTCTAAGTCTTTTTGAGCAGGAGAAATCGCAGAACATAGTCATTTCTTCATTGCAGTCCAAAAACAACGCTTTTTTACACTCCTGTCTCCATTTCTCTTGGAAACAATGACTTACATCAATCCTTTTACATAATTCTTGTTTCTCCTGACATTTCTAACATTGCCCACAAATATCAACTTTCTAAGTCTTTCTGAGCAGGAGAAATCGCAAAATATAGTCATTTCTTCATTGCCGTCCAAAAACAACGCTTTTTTACACTCCAGTCTCCCTTTCTCTTGGAAACAATGACTTACATCAATACTTTTACATAATTCTTGTTTCTCCTGACATTTCTAACATTGCCCACAAATATCAACTTTCTAAGTCTTTCTGAGCAGGAGAAATCGCAAAACATAGTCATTTCTTCAGTGCAGTCCAAAAACAACGCTTTTTTACACTCCAGTCTCCCTTTCTCTTGGAAACAATGACTTACATCAATCCTTTTACATAATTCTTGTTTCTCATGACATTTCTAACATTGTCCACAAATATCAACTTTCTAAGTCTTTCTGAGCAGGAGAAATCGCAAAACATAGTCATTTCTTCATTGCAGTCCAAAAATAACGCTTTTTTACACTCCTGTCCCCCTTTCTCTTGGAAACAATGACTTACATCAATACTTTTACATAATTCTTGTTTCTCCTGACATTTCTAACTTTGCCCACAATTATCAACTTTCTAAGTCTTTTTGAGCAGGAGAAATCGCAGAACATAGTCATTTCTTCATTGCAGTCCAAAAACAACGCTTTTTTACACTCCTGTCTCCATTTCTCTTGGAAACAATGACTTACATCAATCCTTTTACATAATTCTTGTTTCTCCTGACATTTCTAACATTGCCCACAATTATCAACTTTCTAAGTCTTTCTGAGCAGGAGAAACCGCAAAATATAGTCATTTCTTCATTGCCGTCCAAAAACAACGCTTTTTTTACACTCCTGTCTCCCTTTCTCCTGGAAACAATGACTTACATCAATCCTTTTACATAATTCTTGTTTCTCATGACATTTCTAACATTGCCCACAATTATCAACTTTCTAAGTCTTTCTGAGCAGGAGAAATCGCAAAATATAGTAATTTCTTCATTGCCGTCCAAAAACAACGCTTTTTTACACTCCTGTCTCCCCTTCTCCTGGAAACAATGACTTACATCAATCCTTTTACATAATTCTTGTTTCTCATGACATTTCTAACATTGCCCACAAATATCAACTTTCTAAGTCTTTCTGAGCAGGAGAAATCGCAAAACATAGTCATTTCCTCATTGCAGTCCAAAAACAACGCTTTTTTACACTCCAGTCTCCCTTTCTCTTGGAAACAATGACTTACATCAATCCTTTTACATAATTCTTGTTTCTCCTGACATTTCTAACATTGCCCACAATTATCAACTTTCTAAGTCTTTCTGAGCAGGAGAAACCGCAAAATATAGTCATTTCTTCATTGCCGTCCAAAAACAACGCTTTTTTTACACTCCTGTCTCCCTTTCTCCTGGAAACAATGACTTACATCAATCCTTTTACATAATTCTTGTTTCTCATGACATTTCTAACATTGCCCACAAATATCAACTTTCTAAGTCTTTCTGAGCAGGAGAAATCGCAAAACATAGTCATTTCTTCATTGCAGTCCAAAAACAACGCTTTTTTACACTCCAGTCTCCCTTTCTCTTGGAAACAATGACTTACATCAATCCTTTTACATAATTCTTGTTTCTCATGACATTTCTAACATTGTCCACAATTATCAACTTTCTAAGTCTTTCTGAGCAGGAGAAATCGCAAAACATAGTCATTTCTTCATTGCAGTCCAAAAACAACGCTTTTTTACACTCCAGTCTCCCTTTCTCTTGGAAACAATGACTTACATCAATCCTTTTACATAATTCTTGTTTCTCCTGACATTTCTAACATTGCCCACAATTATCAACTTTCTAAGTCTTTCTGAGCAGGAGAAACCGCAAAATATAGTCATTTCTTCATTGCCGTCCAAAAACAACACTTTTTTACACTCCTGTCTCCCTTTCTCCTGGAAACAATGACTTACATCAATCCTTTTACATAATTCTTGTTTCTCATGACATTTCTAACATTGCCCACAATTATCAACTTTCTAAGTCTTTCTGAGCAAGAGAAATCGCAAAACAGTCATTTATTCATTGCCGTCCAAAAACAATGCTTTTTTACACTCCAGTCTCCCTTTCTCTTGGAAACAATGACTTACATCAATCCTTTTACATAATTCTTGTTTCTCCTGACATTTCTAACATTGCCCACAAATATCAACTTTCTAAGTCTTTCTGAGCAGGAGAAATCGCAGAACATAGTCATTTCTTCATTGCAGTCCAAAAACAACGCTTTTTTTACACTCCAGTCTCCCTTTCTCTTGGAAACAATGACTGACATCAATCCTTTTACATAATTCTTGTTTCTCATGACATTTCTAACATTGCCCACAATTATTAACTTTCTAAGTCTTTCTGAGCAGGAGAAATCGCAAAACATAGTCATTTCTTCATTGCAGTCCAAAAACAACGCTTTTTTACACTCCAGTCTCCCTTTCTCTTGGCAACAATGACTTACATCAATCCTTTTACATAATTCTTATTTCTCATGACATTTCTACCATTGCCCACAATTATCAACTTTCTAAGTCTTTCTGAGCAGGAGAAATCGCAAAACATAGTAATTTCTTCATTGCCGTCCAAAAACAACGCTTTTTTACACTCCTGTCTCCCTTTCTCCTGGAAACAATGACTTACATCAATCCTTTTACATAATTCTTGTTTCTCCTGACATTTCTAACATTGCCCACAAATATCAACTTTCTAAGTCTTTCTGAGCAGGAGAAATCGCAAAATATAGTCATTTCTTCATTGCCGTCCAAAAACAACGCTTTTTTACACTCCTGTCTCCCTTTCTCCTGGAAACAATGACTTACATCAATAATTTTACATAATTCTTGTTTCTCATGACATTTCTAACATTGCCCACAATTATCAACTTTCTAAGTCTTTCTGAGCAGGAGAAATCGCAAAACAGTTATTTATTCATTGCCGTCCAAAAACAATGCTTTTTTACACTCCAGTCTCCCTTTCTCTTGGAAACAATGACTTACATCAATACTTTTACATAATTCTTGTTTCTCCTGACATTTCTAACATTGCCCACAAATATCAACTTTCTAAGTCTTTCTGAGCAGGAGAAATCGCAAAATATAGTAATTTCTTCATTGCCGTCCAAAAACAACGCTTTTTTACACTCCTGTCTCCTCTTCTCCTGGAAACAATGACTTACATCAATCCTTTTACACAATTCTTGTTTCTCATGACATTTCTAACATTGCCCACAATTATCAACTTTCTAAGTCTTTCTGAGCAAGAGAAATCGCAAAACAGTCATTTATTCATTGCCGTCCAAAAACAATGCTTTTTTACACTCCAGTCTCCCTTTCTCTTGGAAACAATGACTTACATCAATACTTTTACATAATTCTTGTTTCTCCTGACATTTCTAACATTGCCCACAATTATCAACTTTCTAAGTCTTTTTGAGCAGGAGAAATCGCAGAACATAGTCATTTCTTCATTGCAGTCCAAAAACAACGCTTTTTTACACTCCTGTCTCCATTTCTCTTGGAAACAATGACTTACATCAATCCTTTTACATAATTCTTGTTTCTCCTGACATTTCTAACATTGCCCACAATTATCAACTTTCTAAGTCTTTCTGAGCAGGAGAAACCGCAAAATATAGTCATTTCTTCATTGCCGTCCAAAAACAACGCTTTTTTACACTCCTGTCTCCCTTTCTCCTGGAAACAATGACTTACATCAATCCGTTTACATAATTCTTGTTTCTCATGACATTTCTAACATTGCCCACAATTATCAACTTTCTAAGTCTTTCTGAGCAGGAGAAATCGCAAAACATAGTCATTTCTTCATTGCCGTCCAAAAACAACACTTTTTTACACTCCTGTCTCCCTTTCTCTTGGAAACAATGACTTACATCAATACTTTTACATAATTCTTGTTTCTCCTGACATTTCTAACTTTGCCCACAATTATCAACTTTCTAAGTCTTTTTGAGCAGGAGAAATCGCAGAACATAGTCATTTCTTCATTGCAGTCCAAAAACAACGCTTTTTTACACTCCTGTCTCCATTTCTCTTGGAAACAATGACTTACATCAATCCTTTTACATAATTCTTGTTTCTCCTGACATTTCTAACATTGCCCACAATTATCAACTTTCTAAGTCTTTCTGAGCAGAAGAAACCGCAAAATATAGTCATTTCTTCATTGCCGTCCAAAAACAACGCTTTTTTTACACTCCTGTCTCCCTTTCTCCTGGAAACAATGACTTACATCAATCCTTTTACATAATTCTTGTTTCTCATGACATTTCTAACATTGCCCACAATTATCAACTTTCTAAGTCTTTCTGAGCAGGAGAAATCGCAAAATATAGTAATTTCTTCATTGCCGTCCAAAAACAACGCTTTTTTACACTCCTGTCTCCCCTTCTCCTGGAAACAATGACTTACATCAATCCTTTTACATAATTCTTGTTTCTCATGACATTTCTAACATTGCCCACAAATATCAACTTTCTAAGTCTTTCTGAGCAGGAGAAATCGCAAAACATAGTCATTTCTTCATTGCAGTCCAAAAACAACGCTTTTTTACACTCCAGTCTCCCTTTCTCTTGGAAACAATGACTTACATCAATCCTTTTACATAATTCTTGTTTCTCATGTCATTTCTAACATTGTCCACAATTATCAACTTTCTAAGTCTTTCTGAGCAGGAGAAATCGCAAAACATAGTCATTTCTTCATTGCAGTCCAAAAACAACGCTTTTTTACACTCCAGTCTCCCTTTCTCTTGGAAACAATGACTTACATCAATCCTTTTACATAATTCTTGTTTCTCCTGACATTTCTAACATTGCCCACAATTATCAACTTTCTAAGTCTTTCTGAGCAGGAGAAACCGCAAAATATAGTCATTTCTTCATTGCCGTCCAAAAACAACACTTTTTTACACTCCTGTCTCCCTTTCTCCTGGAAACAATGACTTACATCAATCCTTTTACATAATTCTTGTTTCTCATGACATTTCTAACATTGCCCACAATTATCAACTTTCTAAGTCTTTCTGAGCAGGAGAAATCGCAAAACATAGTCATTTCTTCATTGCCGTCCAAAAACAACACTTTTTTACACTCCTGTCTCCCTTTCTCTTGGAAACAATGACTTACATCAATACTTTTACATAATTCTTGTTTCTCCTGACATTTCTAACATTGCCCACAATTATCAACTTTCTAAGTCTTTCTGAGCAAGAGAAATCGCAAAACAGTCATTTATTCATTGCCGTCCAAAAACAATGCTTTTTTACACTCCAGTCTCCCTTTCTCTTGGAAACAATGACTTACATCAATCCTTTTACATAATTCTTGTTTCTCCTGACATTTCTAACATTGCCCACAATTATCAACTTCCTAAGTCTTTTTGAGCAGGAGAAATCGCAGAACATAGTCATTTCTTCATTGCAGTCCAAAAACAACGCTTTTTTACACTCCTGTCTCCATTTCTCTTGGAAACAATGACTTACATCAATCCTTTTACATAATTCTTGTTTCTCCTGACATTTCTAACATTGCCCACAATTATCAACTTTCTAAGTCTTTCTGAGCAGGAGAAACCGCAAAATATAGTCATTTCTTCATTGCCGTCCAAAAACAACGCTTTTTTACACTCCTGTCTCCCTTTCTCTTGGAAACAATGACTTACATCAATACTTTTACATAATTCTTATTTCTCCTGACATTTCTAACATTGCCCACAATTATCAACTTTCTAAGTCTTTTTGAGCAGGAGAAATCGCAGAACATAGTCATTTCTTCATTGCAGTCCAAAAACAACGCTTTTTTACACTCCTGTCTCCATTTCTCTTGGAAACAATGACTTACATCAATCCTTTTACATAATTCTTGTTTCTCCTGACATTTCTAACATTGCCCACAATTATCAACTTTCTAAGTCTTTCTGAGCAGGAGAAACCGCAAAATATAGTAATTTCTTCATTGCCGTCCAAAAACAACGCTTTTTTACACTCCTGTCTCCCTTTCTCCTGGAAACAATGACTTACATCAATCCTTTTACATAATTCTTGTTTCTCATGACATTTCTAACATTGCCAACAATTATCAACTTTCTAAGTCTTTCTGAGCAGGAGAAATCGCAAAACATAGTCATTTCTTCATTGCCGTCCAAAAACAACACTTTTTTATACTCCTGTCTCCCTTTCTCTTGGAAACAATGACTTACATCAATACTTTTACATAATTCTTGTTTCTCCTGACATTTCTAACATTGCCCACAATTATCAACTTTCTAAGTCTTTTTGAGCAGGAGAAATCGCAGAACATAGTCATTTCTTCATTGCAGTCCAAAAACAACGCTTTTTTACACTCCTGTCTCCATTTCTCTTGGAAACAATGACTTACATCAATCCTTTTACATAATTCTTGTTTCTCCTGACATTTCTAACATTGCCCACAATTATCAACTTTCTAAGTCTTTCTGAGCAAGAGAAATCGCAAAACAGTCATTTATTCATTGCCGTCCAAAAACAATGCTTTTTTACACTCCAGTCTCCCTTTCTCTTGGAAACAATGACTTACATCAATCCTTTTACATAATTCTTGTTTCTCCTGACATTTCTAACATTGCCCACAAATATCAACTTTCTAAGTCTTTCTGAGCAGGAGAAATCGCAGAACATAGTCATTTCTTCATTGCAGTCCAAAAACAACGCTTTTTTACACTCCAGTCTCCCTTTCTCTTGGAAACAATGACTTACATCAATCCTTTTACATAATTCTTGTTTCTCCTGACATTTCTAACATTGCCCACAAATATCAACTTTCTAAGTCTTTCTGAGCAGGAGAAATCGCAAAACATAGTCATTTCTTCATTGCAGTCCAAAAACAACGCTTTTTTTACACTCCAGTCTCCCTTTCTCTTGGAAACAATGACTGACATCAATCCTTTTACATAATTCTTGTTTCTCATGACATTTCTAACATTGCCCACAATTATTAACTTTCTAAGTCTTTCTGAGCAGGAGAAATCGCAAAACATAGTCATTTCTTCATTGCAGTCCAAAAACAACGCTTTTTTACACTCCAGTCTCCCTTTCTCTTGGCAACAATGACTTACATCAATCCTTTTACATAATTCTTATTTCTCATGACATTTCTACCATTGCCCACAAATATCAACTTTCTAAGTCTTTCTGAGCAGGAGAAATCGCAAAATATAGTCATTTCTTCATTGCCGTCCAAAAACAACGCTTTTTTACACTCCTGTCTCCCTTTCTCCTGGAAACAATGACTTACATCAATAATTTTACATAATTCTTGTTTCTCATGACATTTCTAACATTGCCCACAATTATCAACTTTCTAAGTCTTTCTGAGCAAGAGAAATCGCAAAACAGTCATTTATTCATTGCCGTCCAAAAACAATGCTTTTTTACACTCCAGTCTCCCTTTCTCTTGGAAACAATGACTTACATCAATACTTTTACATAATTCTTGTTTCTCCTGACATTTCTAACATTGCCCACAAATATCAACTTTCTAAGTCTTTCTGAGCAGGAGAAATCGCAAAACATAGTCATTTCTTCATTGCAGTCCAAAAACAACGCTTTTTTACACTCCAGTCTCCCTTTCTCTTGGAAACAATGACTTACATCAATCCTTTTACATAATTCTTGTTTCTCATGACATTTCTAACATTGTCCACAAATATCAACTTTCTAAGTCTTTCTGAGCAGGAGAAATCGCAAAACATAGTCATTTCTTCATTGCAGTCCAAAAACAACGCTTTTTTACACTCCAGTCTCCCTTTCTCTTGGAAACAATGACTTACATCAATCCTTTTACATAATTCTTGTTTCTCATGACATTTCTAACATTGTCCACAATTATCAACTTTCTAAGTCTTTCTGAGCAGGAGAAATCGCAAAACATAGTCATTTCTTCATTGCCGTCCAAAAATAACGCTTTTTTACACTCCTGTCCCCCTTTCTCTTGGAAACAATGACTTACATCAATACTTTTACATATTTCTTGTTTCGCCTGACATTTCTAACTTTGCCCACAATTATCAACTTTCTAAGTCTTTTTGAGCAGGAGAAATCGCAGAACATAGTCATTTCTTCATTGCAGTCCAAAAACAACGCTTTTTTACACTCCTATCTCCATTTCTCTTGGAAACAATGACTTACATCAATCCTTTTACATAATTCTTGTTTCTCCTGACATTTCTAACATTGCCCACAAATATCAACTTTCTAAGTCTTTCTGAGCAGGAGAAATCGCAAAACATAGTCATTTCTTCATTGCAGTCCAAAAACAACGCTTTTTTTACACTCCAGTCTCCCTTTCTCTTGGAAACAATGACTGACATCAATCCTTTTACATAATTCTTGTTTCTCATGACATTTCTAACATTGCCCACAATTATTAACTTTCTAAGTCTTTCTGAGCAGGAGAAATCGCAAAACATAGTCATTTCTTCATTGCAGTCCAAAAACAACGCTTTTTTTACACTCCAGTCTCCCTTTCTCTTGGAAACAATGACTGACATCAATCCTTTTACATAATTCTTGTTTCTCATGACATTTCTAACATTGCCCACAATTATTAACTTTCTAAGTCTTTCTGAGCAGGAGAAATCGCAAAACATAGTCATTTCTTCATTGCAGTCCAAAAACAACGCTTTTTTACACTCCTGTCTCCCCTTCTCCTGGAAACAATGACTTACATCAATCCTTTTACATAATTCTTGTTTCTCATGACATTTCTAACATTGCCCACAAATATAAACTTTCTAAGTCTTTCTGAGCAGGAGAAATCGCAAAACATAGTCATTTCCTCATTGCAGTCCAAAAACAACGCTTTTTTACACTCCAGTCTCCCTTTCTCTTGGAAACAATGACTTACATCAATCCTTTTACATAATTCTTGTTTCTCCTGACATTTCTAACATTGCCCACAATTATCAACTTTCTAAGTCTTTCTGAGCAGGAGAAACCGCAAAATATAGTCATTTCTTCATTGCCGTCCAAAAACAACGCTTTTTTTACACTCCTGTCTCCCTTTCTCCTGGAAACAATGACTTACATCAATCCTTTTACATAATTCTTGTTTATCATGACATTTCTAACATTGCCCACAATTATCAACTTTCTAAGTCTTTCTGAGCAGGAGAAATCGCAAAATATAGTAATTTCTTCATTGCCGTCCAAAAACAACGCTTTTTTACACTCCTGTCTCCCCTTCTCCTGGAAACAATGACTTACATCAATCCTTTTACATAATTCTTGTTTCTCATGACATTTCTAACATTGCCCACAAATATCAACTTTCTAAGTCTTTCTGAGCAGGAGAAATCGCAAAACATAATCATTTCTTCATTGCAGTCCAAAAACAACGCTTTTTTACACTCCAGTCTCCCTTTCTCTTGGAAACAATGACTTACATCAATCCTTTTACATAATTCTTGTTTCTCATGACATTTCTAACATTGTCCACAATTATCAACTTTCTAAGTCTTTCTGAGCAGGAGAAATCGCAAAACATAGTCATTTCTTCATTGCAGTCCAAAAACAACGCTTTTTTACACTCCAGTCTCCCTTTCTCTTGGAAACAATGACTTACATCAATCCTTTTACATAATTCTTGTTTCTCCTGACATTTCTAACAGTGCCCACAATTATCAACTTTCTAAGTCTTTCTGAGCAGGAGAAACCGCAAAATATAGTCATTTCTTCATTGCCGTCCAAAAACAACACTTTTTTACACTCCTGTCTCCCTTTCTCCTGGAAACAATGACTTACATCAATCCTTTTACATAATTCTTGTTTCTCATGACATTTCTAACATTGCCCACAATTATCAACTTTCTAAGTCTTTCTGAGCAGGAGAAATCGCAAAACATAGTCATTTCTTCATTGCCGTCCAAAAACAACACTTTTTTACACTCCTGTCTCCCTTTCTCTTGGAAACAATGACTTACATCAATACTTTTACATAATTCTTGTTTCTCCTGACATTTCTAACATTGCCCACAATTATCAACTTTCTAAGTCTTTTTGAGCAGGAGAAATCGCAGAACATAGTCATTTCTTCATTGCAGTCCAAAAACAACGCTTTTTTACACTCCTGTCTCCATTTCTCTTGGAAACAATGACTTACATCAATCCTTTTACATAATTCTTGTTTCTCCTGACATTTCTAACATTGCCCACAATTATCAACTTTCTAAGTCTTTCTGAGCAGGAGAAACCGCAAAATATAGTCATTTCTCCATTGCCGTCCAAAAACAACGCTTTTTTACACTCCTGTCTCCCTTTCTTCTGGAAACAATGACTTACATCAATCCTTTTACATAATTCTTGTTTCTCATGACATTTCTAACATTGCCCACAATTATCAACTTTCTAAGTCTTTCTGAGCAAGAGAAATCGCAAAACAGTCATTTATTCATTGCCGTCCAAAAACAATGCTTTTTTACACTCCAGTCTCCCTTTCTCTTGGAAACAATGACTTACATCAATCCTTTTACATAATTCTTGTTTCTCCTGACATTTCTAACATTGCCCACAAATATCAACTTTCTAAGTCTTTCTGAGCAGGAGAAATCGCAGAACATAGTCATTTCTTCATTGCAGTCCAAAAACAACGCTTTTTTTACACTCCAGTCTCCCTTTCTCTTGGAAACAATGACTGACATCAATCCTTTTACATAATTCTTGTTTCTCATGACATTTCTAACATTGCCCACAATTATTAACTTTCTAAGTCTTTCTGAGCAGGAGAAATCGCAAAACATAGTAATTTCTTCATTGCCGTCCAAAAACAACGCTTTTTTACACTCCTGTCTCCCTTTCTCCTGGAAACAATGACTTACATCAATCCTTTTACATAATTCTTGTTTCTCCTGACATTTCTAACATTGCCCACAAATATCAACTTTCTATTCTTCATTGCAGTCCAAAAACAACGCTTTTTTACACTCCTGTCTCCATTTCTCTTGGAAACAATGACTTACATCAATCCTTTTACATAATTCTTGTTTCTCCTGACATTTCTAACATTGCCCACAATTATCAACTTTCTAAGTCTTTCTGAGCAGGAGAAACCGCAAAATATAGTCATTTCTTCATTGCCGTCCAAAAACAACGCTTTTTTACACTCCTGTCTCCCTTTCTCTTGGAAACAATGACTTACATCAATACTTTTACATAATTCTTATTTCTCCTGACATTTCTAACATTGCCCACAATTATCAACTTTCCAAGTCTTTTTGAGCAGGAGAAATCGCAGAACATAGTCATTTCTTCATTGCAGTCCAAAAACAACGCTTTTTTACACTCCTGTCTCCATTTCTCTTGGAAACAATGACTTACATCAATCCTTTTACATAATTCTTGTTTCTCCTGACATTTCTAACATTGCCCACAATTATCAACTTTCTAAGTCTTTCTGAGCAGGAGAAACCGCAAAATATAGTAATTTCTTCATTGCCGTCCAAAAACAACGCTTTTTTACACTCCTGTCTCCCTTTCTCCTGGAAACAATGACTTACATCAATCCTTTTACATAATTCTTGTTTCTCATGACATTTCTAACATTGCCAACAATTATCAACTTTCTAAGTCTTTCTGAGCAGGAGAAATCGCAAAACATAGTCATTTCTTCATTGCCGTCCAAAAACAACACTTTTTTATACTCCTGTCTCCCTTTCTCTTGGAAACAATGACTTACATCAATACTTTTACATAATTCTTGTTTCTCCTGACATTTCTAACATTGCCCACAATTATCAACTTTCTAAGTCTTTTTGAGCAGGAGAAATCGCAGAACATAGTCATTTCTTCATTGCAGTCCAAAAACAACGCTTTTTTACACTCCTGTCTCCATTTCTCTTGGAAACAATGACTTACATCAATCCTTTTACATAATTCTTGTTTCTCCTGACATTTCTAACATTGCCCACAATTATCAACTTTCTAAGTCTTTCTGAGCAGGAGAAACCGCAAAATATAGTCATTTCTCCATTGCCGTCCAAAAACAACGCTTTTTTACACTCCTGTCTCCCTTTCTTCTGGAAACAATGACTTACATCAATCCTTTTACATAATTCTTGTTTCTCATGACATTTCTAACATTGCCCACAATTATCAACTTTCTAAGTCTTTCTGAGCAAGAGAAATCGCAAAACAGTCATTTATTCATTGCCGTCCAAAAACAATGCTTTTTTACACTCCAGTCTCCCTTTCTCTTGGAAACAATGACTTACATCAATCCTTTTACATAATTCTTGTTTCTCCTGACATTTCTAACATTGCCCACAAATATCAACTTTCTAAGTCTTTCTGAGCAGGAGAAATCGCAGAACATAGTCATTTCTTCATTGCAGTCCAAAAACAACGCTTTTTTACACTCCTGTCTCCATTTCTCTTGGAAACAATGACTTACATCAATCCTTTTACATAATTCTTGTTTCTCCTGACATTTCTAACATTGCCCACAAATATCAACTTTCTAAGTCTTTCTGAGCAGGAGAAATCGCAAAACATAGTCATTTCTTCATTGCAGTCCAAAAACAACGCTTTTTTTACACTCCAGTCTCCCTTTCTCTTGGAAACAATGACTGACATCAATCCTTTTACATAATTCTTGTTTCTCATGACATTTCTAACATTGCCCACAATTATTAACTTTCTAAGTCTTTCTGAGCAGGAGAAATCGCAAAACATAGTCATTTCTTCATTGCAGTCCAAAAACAACGCTTTTTTACACTCCAGTCTCCCTTTCTCTTGGCAACAATGACTTACATCAATCCTTTTACATAATTCTTATTTCTCATGACATTTCTACCATTGCCCACAAATATCAACTTTCTAAGTCTTTCTGAGCAGGAGAAATCGCAAAATATAGTCATTTCTTCATTGCCGTCCAAAAACAACGCTTTTTTACACTCCTGTCTCCCTTTCTCCTGGAAACAATGACTTACATCAATAATTTTACATAATTCTTGTTTCTCATGACATTTCTAACATTGCCCACAATTATCAACTTTCTAAGTCTTTCTGAGCAAGAGAAATCGCAAAACAGTCATTTATTCATTGCCGTCCAAAAACAATGCTTTTTTACACTCCAGTCTCCCTTTCTCTTGGAAACAATGACTTACATCAATACTTTTACATAATTCTTGTTTCTCCTGACATTTCTAACATTGCCCACAAATATCAACTTTCTAAGTCTTTCTGAGCAGGAGAAATCGCAAAACATAGTCATTTCTTCATTGCAGTCCAAAAACAACGCTTTTTTACACTCCAGTCTCCCTTTCTCTTGGAAACAATGACTTACATCAATCCTTTTACATAATTCTTGTTTCTCATGACATTTCTAACATTGTCCACAAATATCAACTTTCTAAGTCTTTCTGAGCAGGAGAAATCGCAAAACATAGTCATTTCTTCATTGCAGTCCAAAAACAACGCTTTTTTACACTCCAGTCTCCCTTTCTCTTGGAAACAATGACTTACATCAATCCTTTTACATAATTCTTGTTTCTCATGACATTTCTAACATTGTCCACAATTATCAACTTTCTAAGTCTTTCTGAGCAGGAGAAATCGCAAAACATAGTCATTTCTTCATTGCCGTCCAAAAATAACGCTTTTTTACACTCCTGTCCCCCTTTCTCTTGGAAACAATGACTTACATCAATACTTTTACATAATTCTTGTTTCGCCTGACATTTCTAACTTTGCACACAATTATCAACTTTCTAAGGCTTTTTGAGCAGGAGAAATCGCAGAACATAGTCATTTCTTCATTGCAGTCCAAAAACAACGCTTTTTTACACTCCTGTCTCCATTTCTCTTGGAAACAATGACTTACATCAATCCTTTTACATAATTCTTGTTTCTCCTGACATTTCTAACATTGCCCACAATTATCAACTTTCTAAGTCTTTCTGAGCAGGAGAAACCGCAAAATATAGTCATTTCTTCATTGCCGTCCAAAAACAACGCTTTTTTTACACTCCTGTCTCCCTTTCTCCTGGAAACAATGACTTACATCAATCCTTTTACATAATTCTTGTTTCTCATGACATTTCTAACATTGCCCACAATTATCAACTTTCTAAGTCTTTCTGAGCAGGAGAAATCGCAAAATATAGTAATTTCTTCATTGCCGTCCAAAAACAACGCTTTTTTACACTCCTGTCTCCCCTTCTCCTGGAAACAATGACTTACATCAATCCTTTTACATAATTCTTGTTTCTCATGACATTTCTAACATTGCCCACAAATATCAACTTTCTAAGTCTTTCTGAGCAGGAGAAATCGCAAAACATAGTCATTTCTTCATTGCAGTCCAAAAACAACGCTTTTTTTTACACTCCAGTCTCTCTTTCTCTTGGAAACAATGACTGACATCAATCCTTTTACATAATTCTTGTTTCTCATGACATTTCTAACATTGCCCACAATTATTAACTTTCTAAGTCTTTCTGAGCAGGAGAAATCGCAAAAAATAGTCATTTCTTCATTGCAGTCCAAAAACAACGCTTTTTTACACTCCAGTCTCCCTTTCTCTTGGCAACAATGACTTACATCAATCCTTTTACATAATTCTTATTTCTCATGACATTTCTACCATTGCCCACAATTATCAACTTTCTAAGTCTTTCTGAGCAGGAGAAATCGCAAAACATAATAATTTCTTCATTGCCGTCCAAAAACAACGCTTTTTTACACTCCTGTCTCCCTTTCTCCTGGAAACAATGACTTACATCAATCCTTTTACATAATTCTTGTTTCTCCTGACATTTCTAACATTGCCCACAAATATCAACTTTCTAAGTCTTTCTGAGCAGGAGAAATCGCAAAATATAGTCATTTCTTCATTGCCGTCCAAAAACAACGCTTTTTTACACTCCTGTCTCCCTTTCTCCTGGAAACAATGACTTACATCAATAATTTTACATAATTCTTGTTTCTCATGACATTTCTAACATTGCCCACAATTATCAACTTTCTAAGTCTTTCTGAGCAAGAGAAATCGCAAAACAGTCATTTATTCATTGCCGTCCAAAAACAATGCTTTTTTACACTCCAGTCTCCCTTTCTCTTGGAAACAATGACTTACATCAATACTTTTACATAATTCTTGTTTCTCCTGACATTTCTAACATTGCCCACAAATATCAACTTTCTAAGTCTTTCTGAGCAGGAGAAATCGCAAAATATAGTAATTTCTTCATTGCCGTCCAAAAACAATGCTTTTTTACACTCCAGTCTCCCTTTCTCTTGGAAACAATGACTTACATCAATCCTTTTACTTAATTCTTGTTTCTCCTGACATTTCTAACATTGCCCACAATTATCAACTTTCTAAGTCTTTTTGAGCAGGAGAAATCGCAGAACATAGTCATTTCTTCATTGCAGTCCAAAAACAACGCTTTTTTACACTCCTGTCTCCATTTCTCTTGGAAACAATGACTTACATCAATCCTTTTACATAATTCTTGTTTCTCCTGACATTTCTAACATTGCCCACAATTATCAACTTTCTAAGTCTTTCTGAGCAGGAGAAACCGCAAAATATAGTCATTTCTTCATTGCCGTCCAAAAACAACGCTTTTTTACACTCCTGTCTCCCTTTCTCCTGGAAACAATGACTTACATCAATCCGTTTACATAATTCTTGTTTCTCATGACATTTCTAACATTGCCCACAATTATCAACTTTCTAAGTCTTTCTGAGCAGGAGAAATCGCAAAACATAGTAATTTCTTCATTGCCGTCCAAAAACAACACTTTTTTACACTCCTGTCTCCCTTTCTCTTGGAAACAATGACTTACATCAATACTTTTACATAATTCTTGTTTCTCCTGACATTTCTAACTTTGCCCACAATTATCAACTTTCTAAATCTTTTTGAGCAGGAGAAATCGCAGAACATAGTCATTTCTTCATTGCAGTCCAAAAACAACGCTTTTTTACACTCCTGTCTCCATTTCTCTTGGAAACAATGACTTACATCAATCCTTTTACATAATTCTTGTTTCTCCTGACATTTCTAACATTGCCCACAATTATCAACTTTCTAAGTCTTTCTGAGCAGGAGAAACCGCAAAATATAGTCATTTCTTCATTGCCGTCCAAAAACAACGCTTTTTTTACACTCCTGTCTCCCTTTCTCCTGGAAACAATGACTTACATCAATCCTTTTACATAATTCTTGTTTCTCATGACATTTCTAACATTGCCCACAATTATCAACTTTCTAAGTCTATCTGAGCAGGAGAAATCGCAAAATATAGTAATTTCTTCATTGCCGTCCAAAAACAACGCTTTTTTACACTCCTGTCTCCCCTTCTCCTGGAAACAATGACTTACATCAATCCTTTTACATAATTCTTGTTTCTCATGACATTTCTAACATTGCCCACAAATATCAACTTTCTAAGTCTTTCTGAGCAGGAGAAATCGCAAAAACATAGTCATTTCTTCATTGCAGTCCAAAAACAACGCTTTTTTACACTCCAGTCTCCCTTTCTCTTGGAAACAATGACTTACATCAATCCTTTTACATAATTCTTGTTTCTCATGACATTTCTAACATTGTCCACAATTATCAACTTTCTAAGTCTTTCTGAGCAGGAGAAATCGCAAAACATAGTCATTTCTTCATTGCAGTCCAAAAACAACGCTTTTTTACACTCCAGTCTCCCTTTCTCTTGGAAACAATGACTTACATCAATCCTTTTACATAATTCTTGTTTCTCCTGACATTTCTAACATTGCCCACAATTATCAACTTTCTAAGTCTTTCTGAGCAGGAGAAACCGCAAAATATAGTCATTTCTTCATTGCCGTCCAAAAACAACACTTTTTTACACTCCTGTCTCCCTTTCTCCTGGAAACAATGACTTACATCAATCCTTTTACATAATTCTTGTTTCTCATGACATTTCTAACATTGCCCCACAATTATCAACTTTCTAAGTCTTTCTGAGCAGGAGAAATCGCAAAACATAGTCATTTCTTCATTGCCGTCCAAAAACAACACTTTTTTACACTCCTGTCTCCCTTTCTCTTGGAAACAATGACTTACATCAATACTTTTACATAATTCTTGTTTCTCCTGACATTTC
This sequence comes from Mixophyes fleayi, assembly GCF_038048845.1. Classification (NCBI taxonomy): domain Eukaryota; kingdom Metazoa; phylum Chordata; class Amphibia; order Anura; family Limnodynastidae; genus Mixophyes; species Mixophyes fleayi. Next base: position 48,891 of record NW_027448184.1, read on the forward strand.
TAACATTGCCCACAATTATCAACTTTCTAAGTCTTTCTGAGCAAGAGAAATCGCAAAACAGTCATTTATTCATTGCCGTCCAAAAACAATGCTTTTTTACACTCCAGTCCTCCCTTTCTCTTGGAAACAATGACTTACATCAATCCTTTTACATAATTCTTGTTTCTCCTGACATTTCTAACATTGCCCACAATTATCAACTTCCTAAGTCTTTTTGAGCAGGAGAAATCGCAGAACATAGTCATTTCTTCATTGCAGTCCAAAAACAACGCTTTTTTTTACACTCCTGTCTCCATTTCTCTTGGAAACAATGACTTACATCAATCCTTTTACATAATTCTTGTTTCTCCTGACATTTCTAACATTGCCCACAATTATCAACTTTCTAAGTCTTTCTGAGCAGGAGAAACCGCAAAATATAGTCATTTCTTCATTGCCGTCCAAAAACAACGCTTTTTTACACTCCTGTCTCCCTTTCTCTTGGAAACAATGACTTACATCAATACTTTTACATAATTCTTATTTCTCCTGACATTTCTAACATTGCCCACAATTATCAACTTTCTAAGTCTTTTGAGCAGGAGAAATCGCAGAACATAGTCATTTCTTCATTGCAGTCCAAAAACAACGCTTTTTTACACTCCTGTCTCCATTTCTCTTGGAAACAATGACTTACATCAATCCTTTTACATATTCTTGTTTCTCCTGACATTCTAACATTGCCCACAATTATCAACTTTCTAAGTCTTTCTGAGCAGGAGAAACCGCAAAATATAGTAATTCTTCATTGCCGTCCAAAAAACAACGCTTTTTTACACTCCTGTCTCCCTTTCTCCTGGAAACAATGACTTACATCAATCCTTTTACATAATTCTTGTTTCTCATGACATTTCTAACATTGCCAACAATTATCACTTTCTAAGTCTTTCTGAGCAGGAGAAATCGCAAAACATAGTCATTTCTTCATTGCCGTCCAAAAACAACACTTTTTTACACTCCTGTCTCCCTTTCTCTTGGAAACAATGACTTACATCAATACTTTTACATAATTCTTGTTTCTCCTGACATTTCTAACATTGCCCACAATTATCAACTTTCTAAGTCTTTTTGAGCAGGAGAAATCGCAGAACATAGTCATTTCTTCATTGCAGTCCAAAAACAACGCTTTTTTACACTCCTGTCTCCATTTCTCTTGGAAACAATGACTTACATCAATCCTTTTACATAATTCTTGTTTCTCCTGACATTTCTAACATTGCCCACAATTATCAACTTTCTAAGTCTTTCTGAGCAGGAGAAACCGCAAAATATAGTCATTTCTCCATTGCCGTCCAAAAAACAACGCTTTTTACACTCCTGTCTCCCTTTCTTCTGGAAACAATGACTTACATCAATCCTTTTACATAATTCTTGTTTCTCATGACATTTCTAACATTGCCCACAATTATCAACTTTCTAAGTCTTTCTGAGCAAGAGAAATCGCAAAACAGTCATTTATTCATTGCCGTCCAAAAACAATGCTTTTTTACACTCCAGTCTCCCTTTCTCTTGGAAACAATGACTTACATCAATCCTTTTACATAATTCTTGTTTCTCCTGACATTTCTAACATTGCCCACAAATATCAACTTTCTAAGTCTTTCTGAGCAGGAGAAATCGCAGAACATAGTCATTTCTTCATTGCAGTCCAAAAACACGCTTTTTTTACACTCCAGTCTCCCTTCTCTTGGAAACAATGACTTACATCAATCCTTTTACATAATTCTTGTTCTCATGGACATTTCTAACATTGCCACAATTATCAACTTTCTAAGTCTTTCTGAGCAGGAGAAATCGCAAAACATAGTCATTTCTTCATTGCCGTCCAAAAACAACACTTTTTTACACTCCTGTCTCCCTTCTCTTGGAAACAATGACTTACATCAATACTTTAACATAATTCTTGTTTCTCCTGACATTTCTAACTTTGCCCACAATTATCAACTTTCTAAATCTTTTTGAGCAGGAGAAATCGCAGAACATAGTCATTTCTTCATTGCAGTCCAAAAACAACGCTTTTTTACACTCCTGTCTCCATTTCTCTTGGAAACAATGACTTACATCAATCCTTTTACATAATTCTTGTTTCTCCTGACATTTCTAACATTGCCCACAATTATCAACTTTCTAAGTCTTTCTGAGCAGGAGAAACCGCAAAATATAGTCATTTCTTCATTGCCGTCCAAAAACAACGCTTTTTTTACACTCCTGTCTCCCTTTCTCCTGGAAACAATGACTTACATCAATCCTTTTACATAATTCTTGTTTCTCCTGACATTTCTAACATTGCCCACAATTATCAACTTTCTAAAGTCTTTCTGAGCAGGAGAAATCGCAAAATATAGTAATTTCTTCATTGCAGTCCCAAAAACAACGCTTTTTTACACTCCTGTCTCCCCTTCTCCTGGAAACAATGACTTACATCAATCCTTTTACATAATTCTTGTTTCTCATGACATTTCTAACATTGCCCACAAATATCAACTTTCTAAGTCTTTCTGAGCAGGAGAAATCGCAAAACATAGTCATTTCTTCATTGCAGTCCACAAACAACGCTTTTTTACACTCCCAGTCTCCCTTTCTCTTGGAAACAATGACTTACATCAATCCTTTTACATAATTCTTGTTTTCTCATGACATTTCTAACATTGTCCACAATTATCAACTTTCTAAGTCTTTCTGAGCAGGAGAAATCGCAAAACATAGTCATTTCTTCATTGCAGTCCAAAAACAACGCTTTTTTACACTCCAGTCTCCCTTTCTCTTGGAAACAATGACTTACATCAATCCTTTTACATAATTCTTGTTCTCCTGACATTTCTAACATTGCCCACAATTATCAACTTTCTAAGTCTTTCTGAGCAGGAGAAACCGCAAAAATATAGTCATTTCTTCATTGCCGTCCAAAAACAACACTTTTTTACACTCCTGTCTCCCTTTCTCCTGGAAACAATGACTTACATCAATCCTTTTACATAATTCTTGTTTCTCATGACATTTCTAACATTGCCCACAATTATCAACTTTCTAAGTCTTTCTGAGCAGGAGAAATCGCAAAACATAGTCATTTCTTCATTGCCGTCCAAAAACAACACTTTTTTACACTCCTGTCTCCCTTTCTCTTGGAAACAATGACTTACATCAATACTTTTACATAATTCTTGTTTCTCCTGACATTTCTAACATTGCCCACAATTATCAACTTTCTAAGTCTTTCTGAGCAAGAGAAATCGCAAAACAGTCATTTATTCATTGCCGTCCAAAAACAATGCTTTTTTACACTCCAGTCTCCCTTTCTCTTGGAAACAATGACTTACATCAATACTTTTACATAATTCTTGTTTCTCCTGACATTTCTAACATTGCCCACAAATATCAACTTTCTAAGTCTTTCTGAGCAGGAGAAATCGCAAAACATAGTCATTTCTTCATTGCAGTCCAAAACAAACGCTTTTTTACACTCCTGTCTCCATTTCTCTTGGAAACAATGACTTACATCAATCCTTTTACATAATTCTTGTTTCTCCTGACATTTCTAACATTGCCCACAATTATCAACTTTCTAAGTCCTTTCTGAGCAGGAGAAACCGCAAAATATAGTCATTTCTTCATTGCCGTCCAAAACAACGCTTTTTTACACTCCTGTCCTCCCTTTCTCTGAAACAATGACTTACATCAATACTTTTACATAATTCTTATTTCTCCTGACATTTCTAACATTGCCCACAATTATCAACTTTCTAAGTCTTTTTGAGCAGGAGAAATCGCAGACATAGTCCATTTCTTCATTGCAGTCCAAAAACAACGCTTTTTTACACTCCTGTCTCCATTTCTCTTGGAAACAATGACTTACATCAATCCTTTTACATAATTCTTGTTTCTCCTGACATTTCTAACATTGCCCACAATTATCAACTTTCTAAGTCTTTCTGAGCAGGAGAAACCGCAAATATAGTAATTTCTTCATGCCGTCCAAAAACAACGCTTTTTTACACTCCTGTCTCCCTTTCTCCTGGAAACAATGACTTACATCAATCCTTTTACATAATTCTTGTTTCTCATGACATTCTAACATTGCCAACAATTATCAACTTTCTAAGTCTTCTGAGCAGGAGAAATCGCAAAACATAGTCATTTCTTCATTGCCGTCCAAAAACAACACTTTTTTACACTCCTGTCTCCCTTTCTCTTGGAAACAATGACTTACATCCAATACTTTTACATAATTCTTGTTTCTCCTGACATTTCTAACATTGCCCACAATTATCAACTTTCTAAGTCTTTTTGAGCAGGAGAAATCGCAGAACATAGTCATTTCTTCATTGCAGTCCAAAAACAACGCTTTTTTACACTCCTGTCTCCATTTCTCTTGGAAACAATGACTTACATCAATCCTTTTTACATAATTCTTGTTTCTCCTGACATTTCTAACATTGCCCACAATTATCAACTTTCTAAGTCTTTCTGAGCAGGAGAAACCGCAAAATATAGTCATTTCTCCATTGCCGTCCAAAAACAACGCTTTTTTACACTCCTGTCTCCCTTTCTTCTGGAAACAATGACTTACAATCATCCTTTTACATAATTCTTGTTTCTCATGACATTTCTAACATTGCCCACAATTATCAACTTCTAAGTCTTTCTGAGCAAGAGAAATCCGCAAAACAGTCATTTATTCATTGCCGTCCAAAAACAATGCTTTTTTTACACTCCAGTCTCCTTTCCTCTTGGAACAATGACTTACATCAATCCTTTTACATAATTCTTGTTTCTCCTGACATTTCTAACATTGCCCACAAATATCAACTTTCTAAGTCTTTCTGAGCAGGAGAAATCGCAGAACATAGTCATTTCTTCATTGCAGTCCAAAAACAACGCTTTTTTACACTCCAGTCTCCCTTTCTCTTGGAAACAATGACTTACATCAATCCTTTTACATAATTCTTGTTTCTCCTGACATTTCTAACATTGCCCACAAATATCAACTTTCTAAGTCTTTCTGAGCAGGAGAAATCGCAAAACATAGTCATTTCTTCATTGCAGTCCAAAAACAACGCTTTTTTTACACTCCAGTCTCCCTTTCTCTTGGAAACAATGACTGACATCAATCCTTTTACATAATTCTTGTTTCTCATGACATTTCTAACATTGCCCACAATTATTAACTTTCTAAGTCTTTCTGAGCAGGAGAAATCGCAAAACATAGTCATTTCTTCATTGCAGTCCAAAAAACAACGCTTTTTTACACTCCAGTCTCCCTTTCTCTTGGCAACAATGACTTACATCAATCCTTTTACATAATTCTATGGCAACAATGACTTACATCAATCCTTTTACATAATTCTTATTTCTCATGACATTTCTACCATTGCCCACAATTATCAACTTTCTAAGTCTTTCTGAGCAGGAGAAATCGCAAAACATAGTAATTTCTTCATTGCCGTCCAAAAACAACGCTTTTTTACACTCCTGTCTCCCTTTCTCCTGGAAACAATGACTTACATCAATAATTTTACATAATTCTTGTTTCTCATGACATTTCTAGACATTGCCCCACAATTATCAACTTTCTAAGTCTTTCTGAGCAAGAGAAATCGCAAAACAGTCATTTATTCATTGCCGTCCAAAAACAATGCTTTTTTACACTCCAGTCTCCCTTTCTCTTGGAAACAATGACTTACATCAATACTTTTACATAATTCTTGTTTCTCCTGACATTTCTAACATTGCCCACAAATATCAACTTTCTAAGTCTTTCTGAGCAGAGAAATCGCAAAACATAGTCATTTCTTCATTGCAGTCCAAAAACAACGCTTTTTTACACTCCAGTCTCCCTTTTCTCTTGGAAACAATGACTTACATCAATCCTTTTACATAATTCTTGTTTCTCATGACATTTCTAACATTGTCCACAAATATCAACTTTCTAAGTCTTTTTGAGCAGGAGAAATCGCAGAACATAGTCATTTCTCATTGCAGTCCAAAAACAACGCTTTTTTACACTCCTGTCTCCATTTCTCTTGGAAACAATGACTTACATCAATCCTTTTACATAATTCTTGTTTCTCCTGACATTTCTAACATTGCCCACAATTATCAACTTTCTAAGTCTTTCTGAGCAGGAGAAACCGCAAAATATAGTCATTTCTTCATTGCCGTCCAAAAACAACGCTTTTTTACACTCCTGTCTCCCTTTCTCCTGGAAACAATGACTTACATCAATCCGTTTACATAATTCTTGTTTCTCATGACATTTCTAACATTGCCCACAATTATCAACTTTCTAAGTCTTTCTGAGCAGGAGAAATCGCAAAACATAGTCATTTCTTCATTGCCGTCCAAAAACAACACTTTTTTACACTCCTGTCTCCCTTTCTCTTGGAAAACAATGACTTACATCAATACTTTTACATAATTCTATGTTTCTCCTGACATTTCTAACTTTGCCCACAATTATCAACTTTCTAAGTCTTTTTGAGCAGGAGAAATCGCAGAACATAGTCATTTCTTCATTGCAGTCCAAAAACAACGCTTTTTTTACACTCCTGTCTCCATTTCTCTTGGAAACAATGACTTACATCAATCCTTTTACATAATTCTTGTTTCTCCTGACATTTCTAACATTGCCCACAATTATCAACTTTCTAAGTCTTTCTGAGCAGGAGAAACCGCCAAATATAGTCATTTCTTCCTTGCCGTCCAAAAACAACGCTTTTTTTTACACTCACAGTTCTCCACATTTCTCCTGGAAACAATGACTTACATCAATCCTTTTACATAATTCTTGTTTCTCATGACATTTCTAACATTGCCCACAATTATCAACTTTCTAAGTCTTTTCTGAGCAGGAGAAATCGCAAAATATAGTAATTTCTTCATTGCCGTCCAAAAACAACGCTTTTTTACACTCCTGTCTCCCCTTCTCCTGGAAACAATGACTTACATCAATCCTTTTACATAATTCTTGTTTCTCATGACATTTCTAACATTGCCCACAAATATCAACTTTCTAAGTCTTTCTGAGCAGGAGAAATCGCAAAACATAGTCATTTCTTCATTGCAGTCCAAAAACAACGCTTTTTTTACACTCCAGTCTCCCTTTCTCTTGGAAACAATGACTTACATCAATCCTTTTACATAATTCTTGTTTCTCATGACATTTCTAACATTGCCCACAATTAATTCTTCATTGCCGTCCAAAAACAACACTTTTTTACACTCCTGTCTCCCTTTCTCTTGGAAACAATGACTTACATCAATCCTTTTACATAATTCTTGTTCTCATGACATTTCTAACATTGCCCACAAATATCAACTTTCTAAGTCTTTCTGAGCAGGAGAAATCGCAAAACATAGTCATTTCTTCATTGCAGTCCAAAAACAACGCTTTTTTACACTCCTGTCTCCCTTTCTCCTGGAAACAATGACTTACATCAATCCTTTTACATAATCTTGTTTCTCATGACATTTCTAACATTGCCCACAATTATCAACTTTCTAAGTCTTTCTGAGCAGGAGAAATCGCAAAACATAGTCATTTCTTCATTGCCGTCCAAAAACAACACTTTTTTACACTCCTGTCTCCCTTTCTCTGGAAACAATGACTTACATCAATACTTTTACATAATTCTTGTTTCTCCTGACATTTCTAACATTGCCCACAATTATCAACTTTCTAAGTCTTTCTGAGCAAGAGAAATCGCAAAACAGTCATTTATTCATTGCCGTCCAAAAACAATGCTTTTTTACACTCCAGTCTCCCTTTCTCTTGGAAACAATGACTTACATCAATCCTTTTACATAATTCTTGTTTCTCCTGACATTTCTAACTTTGCCCACAATTATCAACTTTCTAAGTCTTTTTGAGCAGGAGAAATCGCAGAAAATAGTCATTTCTTCATTGCAGTCCAAAAACAACGCTTTTTTACACTCCTGTCTCCATTTCTCTTGGAAACAATGACTTACATCAATCCTTTTACATAATTCTTGTTTCTCCTGACATTTCTAACATTGCCCACAATTATCAACTTTCTAAGTCTTTCTGAGCAGGAGAAACCGCAAAATATAGTCATTTCTTCATTGCCGTCCAAAAACAACGCTTTTTTTACACTCCTGTCTCCCTTTCTCCTGGAAACAATGACTTACATCAATCCTTTTACATAATTCTTGTTTCTCATGACATTTCTAACATTGCCCACAATTATCAACTTTCTAAGTCTTTCTGAGCAGGAGAAATCGCAAAATATAGTAATTTCTTCATTGCCGTCCAAAAACAACGCTTTTTTACACTCCTGTCTCCCCTTCTCCTGGAAACAATGACTTACATCAATCCTTTTACATAATTCTTGTTTCTCATGACATTTCTAACATTGCCCACAAATATCAACTTTCTAAGTCTTTCTGAGCAAGAGAAATCGCAAAACATAGTCATTTCTTCATTGCAGTCCAAAAACAACGCTTTTTTACACTCCAGTCTCCCTTTCTCTTGGAAACAATGACTTACATCAATCCTTTTACATAATTCTTGTTTCTCATGACATTTCTAACATTGTCCACAATTATCAACTTTCTAAGTCTTTCTGAGCAGGAGAAATCGCAAAACATAGTCATTTCTTCATTGCAGTCCAAAAACAACGCTTTTTTACACTCCAGTCTCCCTTTCTCTTGGAAACAATGACTTACATCAATCCTTTTACATAATTCTTGTTTCTCCTGACATTTCTAACATTGCCCACAATTATCAACTTTCTAAGTCTTTCTGAGCAGGAGAAACCGCAAAATATAGTCATTTCTTCATTGCCGTCCAAAAACAACACTTTTTTACACTCCTGTCTCCCTTTCTCCTGAAACAATGACTTACATCAATCCTTTTACATAATTCTTGTTTCTCATGACATTTCTAACATTGCCCACAATTATCAACTTTCTAAGTCTTTCTGAGCAGGAGAAATCGCAAAACATAGTCATTTCTTCATTGCCGTCCAAAAACAACACTTTTTTACACTCCTGTCTCCCTTTCTCTTGGAAACAATGACTTACATCAATACTTTTACATAATTCTTGTTTCTCCTGACATTTCTAACATTGCCCACAATTATCAACTTTCTAAGTCTTTCTGAGCAAGAGAAATCGCAAAACAGTCATTTATTCATTGCCGTCCAAAAACAATGCTTTTTTACACTCCAGTCTCCCTTTCTCTTGGAAACAATGACTTACATCAATCCTTTTACATAATTCTTGTTTCTCCTGACATTTCTAACATTGCCCACAATTATCAACTTCCTAAGTCTTTTTGAGCAGGAGAAATCGCAGAACATAGTCATTTCTTCATTGCAGTCCAAAAACAACGCTTTTTTACACTCCTGTCTCCATTTCTCTTGGAAACAATGACTTACATCAATCCTTTTACATAATTCTTGTTTCTCCTGACATTTCTAACATTGCCCACAATTATCAACTTTCTAAGTCTTTCTGAGCAGGAGAAACCGCAAAATATAGTAATTTCTTCATTGCCGTCCAAAAACAACGCTTTTTTACACTCCTGTCTCCCTTTCTCCTGGAAACAATGACTTACATCAATCCTTTTACATAATTCTTGTTTCTCATGACATTTCTAACATTGCCAACAATTATCAACTTTCTAAGTCTTTCTGAGCAGGAGAAATCGCAAAACATAGTCATTTCTTCATTGCCGTCCAAAAACAACACTTTTTTACACTCCTGTCTCCCTTTCTCTTGGAAACAATGACTTACATCAATACTTTTACATAATTCTTGTTTCTCCTGACATTTCTAACATTGCCCACAATTATCAACTTTCTAAGTCTTTTTGAGCAGGAGAAATCGCAGAACATAGTCATTTCTTCATTGCAGTCCAAAAACAACGCTTTTTTACACTCCTGTCTCCATTTCTCTTGGAAACAATGACTTACATCAATCCTTTTACATAATTCTTGTTTCTCCTGACATTTCTAACATTGCCCACAAATATCAACTTTCTAAGTCTTTCTGAGCAGGAGAAATCGCAGAACATAGTCATTTCTTCATTGCAGTCCAAAAACAACGCTTTTTACACTCCAGTCTCCCTTTCTCTTGGAAACAATGACTTACATCAATCCTTTTACATAATTCTTGTTTCTCCTGACATTTCTAACATTGCCCACAAATATCAACTTTCTAAGTCTTTCTGAGCAGGAGAAATCGCAAAACATAGTCATTTCTTCATTGCAGTCCAAAAACAACGCTTTTTTTACACTCCAGTCTCCCTTTCTCTTGGAAACAATGACTGACATCAATCCTTTTACATAATTCTTGTTTCTCATGACATTTCTAACATTGCCCACAATTATTAACTTTCTAAGTCTTTCTGAGCAGGAGAAATCGCAAAACATAGTCATTTCTTCATTGCAGTCCAAAAACAACGCTTTTTACACTCCAGTCTCCCTTTCTCTTGGCAACAATGACTTACATCAATCCTTTTACATAATTCTTATTTCTCATGACATTTCTACCATTGCCCACAATTATCAACTTTCTAAGTCTTTCTGAGCAGGAGAAATCGCAAAACATAGTAATTTCTTCATTGCCGTCCAAAAACAACGCTTTTTTACACTCCTGTCTCCCTTTCTCCTGGAAACAATGACTTACATCAATCCTTTTACATAATTCTTGTTTCTCCTGACATTTCTAACATTGCCCACAAATATCAACTTTCTAAGTCTTTCTGAGCAGGAGAAATCGCAAAATATAGTCATTTCTTCATTGCCGTCCAAAAACAACGCTTTTTTACACTCCTGTCTCCCTTTCTCTGGAAACAATGACTTACATCAATAATTTTACATAATTCTTGTTTCTCATGACATTTCTAACATTGCCCACAATTATCAACTTTCTAAGTCTTTCTGAGCAAGAGAAATCGCAAAACAGTCATTTATTCATTGCCGTCCAAAAACAATGCTTTTTTACACTCCAGTCTCCCTTTCTCTTGGAAACAATGACTTACATCAATACTTTTACATAATTCTTGTTTCTCCTGACATTTCTAACATTGCCCACAAATATCAACTTTCTAAGTCTTTCTGAGCAGGAGAAATCGCAAAAACATAGTCATTTCTTCATTGCAGTCCAAAAACAACGCTTTTTTACACTCCAGTCTCCCTTTCTCTTGGAAACAATGACTTACATCAATCCTTTTACATAATTCTTGTTTCTCATGACATTTCTAACATTGTCCACAAATATCAACTTTCTAAATCTTTCTGAGCAGGAGAAATCGCAAAACATAGTCATTTCTTCATTGCAGTCCAAAAACAACGCTTTTTTTACACTCCAGTCTCCCTTTCTCTTGGAAACAATGACTTACATCAATCCTTTTACATAATTCTTGTTTCTCATGACATTTCTAACATTGTCCACAATAATCAACTTTCTAAGTCTTTCTGAGCAGGAGAAATCGCAAAACATATTCATTTCTTCATTGCCGTCCAAAAATAACGCTTTTTTACACTCCTGTCCCCCCTTTCTCTTGAAACAATGACTTACATCAATACTTTTACATAATTCTTGTTTCGCCTGACATTCTAACTTTGCCCACAATTATCAACTTTCTAAGTCTTTTTGAGCAGGAGAAATCGCAGAACATAGTCATTTCTTCATTGCAGTCCAAAAACAACGCTTTTTTACACTCCTGTCTCCATTTCTCTTGGAAACAATGACTTACATCAATCCTTTTACATAATTCTTGTTTCTCCTGACATTTCTAACATTGCCCACAATTATCAACTTTCTAAGTCTTTCTGAGCAGGAGAAACCGCAAAATATAGTAATTTCTTCATTGCCGTCCAAAAACAACACTTTTTTACACTCCTGTCTCCCTTTCTCTTGGAAACAATGACTTACATCAATACTTTTACATAATTCTTGTTTCTCCTGACATTTCTAACATTGCCCACAATTATCAACTTTCTAAGTCTTTTTGAGCAGGAGAAATCGCAGAACATAGTCATTTCTTCATTGCAGTCCAAAAACAACGCTTTTTTACACTCCTGTCTCCATTTCTCTTGGAAACAATGACTTACATCAATCCTTTTACATAATTCTTGTTTCTCCTGACATTTCTAACATTGCCCACAATTATCAACTTTCTAAGTCTTTCTGAGCAGGAGAAACCGCAAAATATAGTCATTTCTCCATTGCCGTCCAAAAACAACGCTTTTTTACACTCCTGTCTCCCTTTCTTCTGGAAACAATGACTTACATCAATCCTTTTACATAATTCTTGTTTCTCATGACATTTCTAACATTGCCCACAATTATCAACTTTCTAAGTCTTTCTGAGCAAGAGAAATCGCAAAACAGTCATTTATTCATTGCCGTCCAAAAACAATGCTTTTTTACACTCCAGTCTCCCTTTCTCTTGGAAACAATGACTTACATCAATCCTTTTACATAATTCTTGTTTCTCCTGACATTTCTAACATTGCCCACAAATATCAACTTTCTAAGTCTTTCTGAGCAGGAGGAAATCGCAGAACATAGTCATTTCTTCATTGCAGTCCAAAAACAACGCTTTTTTACACTCCAGTCTCCCTTTCTCTTGGAAACAATGACTTACATCAATCCTTTTACATAATTCTTGTTTCTCCTGACATTTCTAACATTGCCCACAAATATCAACTTTCTAAGTCTTTCTGAGCAGGAGAAATCGCAAAACATAGTCATTTCTTCATTGCAGTCCAAAAACAACGCTTTTTTTACACTCCAGTCTCCCTTTCTCTTGGAAACAATGACTGACATCAATCCTTTTACATAATTCTTGTTTCTCATGACATTTCTAACATTGCCCACAATTATTAACTTTCTAAGTCTTTCTGAGCAGGAGAAATCGCAAAACATAGTCATTTCTTCATTGCAGTCCAAAAACAACGCTTTTTTACACTCCAGTCTCCCTTTCTCTTGGCAACAATGACTTACATCAATCCTTTTACATAATTCTTATTTCTCATGACATTTCTACCATTGCCCACAATTATCAACTTTCTAAGTCTTTCTGAGCAGGAGAAATCGCAAAACATAGTAATTTCTTCATTGCCGTCCAAAAACAACGCTTTTTTACACTCCTGTCTCCCTTTCTCCTGGAAACAATGACTTACATCAATCCTTTTACATAATTCTTGTTTCTCCTGACATTCTAACATTGCCCACAAATATCAACTTTCTAAGTCTTTCTGAGCAGGAGAAATCGCAAAATATAGTCATTTCTTCATTGCCGTCCAAAAACAACGCTTTTTTACACTCCTGTCTCCCTTTCTCCTGGAAACAATGACTTACATCAATAATTTTACATAATTCTTGTTTCTCATGACATTTCTAACATTGCCACAATTATCAACTTTCTAAGTCTTTCTGAGCAAGAGAAATCGCAAAACAGTCATTTATTCATTGCCGTCCAAAAACAATGCTTTTTTACACTCCAGTCTCCCTTTCTCTTGGAAACAATGACTTACATCAATACTTTTACATAATTCTTGTTTCTCATGACATTTATAACATTGTCCACAAATATCAACTTTCTAAGTCTTTCTGAGCAGGAGAAATCGCAAAACATAGTCATTTCTTCATTGCAGTCCAAAAACAACGCTTTTTTACACTCCAGTCTCCCTTTCTCTTGGAAACAATGACTTACATCAATCCTTTTACATAATTCTTGTTTCTCATGACATTTCTAACATTGTCCACAAATATCAACTTTCTAAGTCTTTCTGAGCAGGAGAAATCGCAAAACATAGTCATTTCTTCATTGCAGTCCAAAAACAACGCTTTTTTACACTCCAGTCTCCCTTTCTCTTGGAAACAATGACTTACATCAATCCTTTTACATAATTCTTGTTTCTCATGACATTTCTAACACTGTCCACAATTATCAACTTTCTAAGTCTTTCTGAGCAGGAGAAATCGCAAAACATAGTCATTTCTTCATTGCCGTCCAAAAATAACGCTTTTTTACACTCCTGTCCCCCTTTCTCTTGGAAACAATGACTTACATCAATACTTTTACATAATTCTTGTTTCGCCTGACATTTCTAACTTTGCCCACAATTATCAACTTTCTAAGTCTTTCTGAGCAGGAGAAATCGCAAAATATAGTAATTTCTTCATTGCCGTCCAAAAACAACGCTTTTTTACACTCCTGTCTCCCCTTCTCCTGGAAACAATGACTTACATCAATCCTTTTACATAATTCTTGTTTCTCATGACATTTCTAACAATTGCCCACAATTATCAACTTTCTAAGTCTTTCTGAGCAGGAGAAATCGCAAAATATAGTAATTTCTTCATTGCCGTCCAAAAACAACGCTTTTTACACTCCTGTCTCCCCCTTCTCCTGGAAACAATGACTTACATCAATCCTTTTACATAATTCTTGTTTCTCATGACATTTCTAACATTGCCCACAAATATCAACTTTCTAAGTCTTTCTGAGCAGGAGAAATCGCAAAACATAGTCATTTCTTCATTGCAGTCCAAAAACAACGCTTTTTTACACTCCAGTCTCCCTTTCTCTTGGAAACAATGACTTACATCAATCCTTTTACATAATTCTTGTTTCTCATGACATTTCTAACATTGTCCACAATTATCAACTTTCTAAGTCTTTCTGAGCAGGAGAAATCGCAAAACATAGTCATTTCTTCATTGCAGTCCAAAAACAACGCTTTTTTACACTCCAGTCTCCCTTTCTCTTGGAAACAATGACTTACATCAATCCTTTTACATAATTCTTGTTTCTCCTGACATTTCTAACATTGCCCACAATTATCAAACTTTCTAAGTCTTTCTGAGCAGGAGAAATCGCAAAACATAGTCATTTCTTCATTGCCGTCCAAAAACAACACTTTTTTACACTCCTGTCTCCCTTTCTCTTGGAAACAATGACTTACATCAATACTTTTACATAATTCTTGTTTCTCATGACATTTCTAACATTGCCCACAATTATCAACTTTCTAAGTCTTTCTGAGCAAGAGAAATCGCAAAACAGTCATTTATTCATTGCCGTCCAAAAACAATGCTTTTTTACACTCCAGTCTCCCTTTCTCTTGGAAACAATGACTTACATCAATCCTTTTACATAATTCTTGTTTCTCATGACATTTCTAACATTGTCCACAATTATCAACTTTCTAAGTCTTTCTGAGCAGGAGAAACCGCAAAATATAGTCATTTCTTCATTGCCGTCCAAAAACAACACTTTTTTACACTCCTGTCTCCCTTTCTCCTGGAAACAATGACTTACATCAATCCTTTTACATAATTCTTGTTTCTCATGACATTTCTAACATTGCCCACAATTATCAACTTTCTAAGTCTTTCTGAGAAGGAGAAATCGCAAAACATAGTCATTTCTTCATTGCCGTCCAAAAACAACACTTTTTTACACTCCTGTCTCCCTTTCTCTTGGAAACAATGACTTACATCAATCCTTTTACATAATTCTTGTTTCTCATGACATTTCTAACATTGCCCACAATTATCAACTTTCTAAGTCTTTCTGAGCAGGAGAAATCGCAAAACATATTCATTTCTTCATTGCCGTCCAAAAATAACGCTTTTTTACACTCCTGTCCCCCTTTCTCTTGGAAACAATGACTTACATCAATACTTTTACATAATTCTTGTTTCGCCTGACATTTCTAACTTTGCCCACAATTATCAACTTTCTAAGTCTTTTTGAGCAGGAGAAATCGCAGAACATAGTCATTTCTTCATTGCAGTCCAAAAACAACGCTTTTTTACACTCCTGTCTCCATTTCTCTTGGAAACAATGACTTACATCAATCCTTTTACATAATTCTTGTTTCTCCTGACATTTCTAACATTGCCCACAATATCAACTTTCTAAGTCTTTCTGAGCAGGAGAAACCGCAAAATAAGTAATTTCTTCATTGCCGTCCAAAAACAACACTTTTTTACACTCCTGTCTCCCTTTCTCTTGGAAACAATGACTTACATCAATATTTTTACATAATTCTTGTTTCTCCTGACATTTCTAACATTGCCCACAATTATCAACTTTCTAAGTCTTTTTGAGCAGGAGAAATCGCAGAACATAGTCATTTCTTCATTGCAGTCCAAAAACAACGCTTTTTTACACTCCTGTCTCCATTTCTCTTGGAAACAATGACTTACATCAATCCTTTTACATAATTCTTGTTTCTCCTGACATTTCTAACATTGCCCACAATTATCAACTTTCTAAGTCTTTCTGAGCAGGAGAAACCGCAAAATATAGTCATTTCTCCATTGCCGTCCAAAAACAACGCTTTTTACACTCCTGTCTCCCTTTCTTCTGGAAACAATGACTTACATCAATCCTTTTTACATAATTCTTGTTTCTCATGACATTTCTAACATTGCCCACAATTATCAACTTTCTAAGTCTTTCTGAGCAAGAGAAATCGCAAAACAGTCATTTATTCATTGCCGTCCAAAAACAATGCTTTTTTACACTCCAGTCTCCCTTTCTCTTGGAAACAATGACTTACATCAATCCTTTTACATAATTCTTGTTTCTCCTGACATTTCTAACATTGCCCACAAATATCAACTTTCTAAGTCTTTCTGAGCAGGAGAAATCGCAGAACATAGTCATTTCTTCATTGCAGTCCAAAAACAACGCTTTTTTACACTCCAGTCTCCCTTTCTCTTGGAAACAATGACTTACATCAATCCTTTTACATAATTCTTGTTTCTCCTGACATTTCTAACATTGCCCACAAATATCAACTTTCTAAGTCTTTCTGAGCAGGAGAAATCGCAAAACATAGTCATTTCTTCATTGCAGTCCAAAAACAACGCTTTTTTTACACTCCAGTCTCCCTTTCTCTTGGAAACAATGACTGACATCAATCCTTTTACATAATTCTTGTTTCTCATGACATTTCTAACATTGCCCACAATTATTAACTTTCTAAGTCTTTCTGAGCAGGAGAAATCGCAAAACATAGTCATTTCTTCATTGCAGTCCAAAAACAACGCTTTTTTACACTCCAGTCTCCCTTTCTCTTGGAAACAATGACTTACATCAATCCTTTTACATAATTCTTGTTTCTCATGACATTTCTAACATTGTCCACAATTATCAACTTTCTAAGTCTTTCTGAGCAGGAGAAATCGCAAAACATAGTCATTTCTTCATTGCCGTCCAAAAATAACGCTTTTTTACACTCCTGTCCCCCTTTCTCTTGGAAACAATGACTTACATCAATACTTTTACATAATTCTTGTTTCGCCTGACATTTCTAACTTTGCCCACAATTATCAACTTTCTAAGTCTTTCTGAGCAGGAGAAATCGCAAAATATAGTAATTTCTTCATTGCCGTCCAAAAACAACGCTTTTTTTACACTCCTGTCTCCCCTCTCCTGGAAACAATGACTTACATCAATCCTTTTACATAATTCTTGTTTCTCATGACATTTCTAACATTGCCCACAATTATCAACTTTCTAAGTCTTTCTGAGCAGGAGAAATCGCAAAATATAGTAATTTCTTCATTGCCGTCCAAAAACAACGCTTTTTTACACTCCTGTCTCCCCTTCTCCTGGAACAATGACTTACATCAATCCTTTTAA
>NW_027448185.1:0-66423 GCF_038048845.1 Mixophyes fleayi
ATTCATGATTCATGATTCAATTCATGTATTCAATTCATGATTCATGAATTCATGATTTCATGATTCATCATGATTCATAATTCATAATTCCATGAATTCAAATTCATGATTCAAATTCAATGATTAATGATTCAATTCATGATTCAATTCATGATTCATGATTTATGATTCATGATTCATGAATCAATTCATGATTCATGATCATGATTCATGATTTATGATTCATAATTCATATTCATGATCAATTCATGATTCATAATTCATGATTAATGATTCAATTCATGATTCAATTCTGATTCAATCTGATTCATGATTCATGATTCATTCATGATTCATGATTCATGATTCGATTCATAATTCTAATTTATGCTTCATTCATGATTCAATTCATGATTCATGATTCATTGATTCAATTCATGATTCATGATTCATGATTAAATTCATAATTCATAATTCATGATTCATGATTCAATTCAAGATTCATGATTCATGATTCATGATTCATGATTCAATTCATGATTCATTTTTCAATTGATGATTCATTTTTCAATTCATGATTCAATTCATGATTCAATTCATGATTCATGAATCGAATTTATGATTCATGATTCATGATTCAATTCATGATTCAATTCATGATCAATTCATGATTCATGATTCAATTAATGATTCATGATTCGATTCATGATTCATGATTCAAATCATGATTCTATTCATGATTCATGATTCATGATTCATGATTCAATTCATGATTCATGATTCATGATTCAATTCATGATCATGATTCATGATTCAATTCATGATTCATGATTCGATTCATGATTCATGATTCATGATTAAAGTCATGATTTATGATTCATGATTCAATTTATGATTCATAATTCATGATTCGATTCATGATTCATGATTCAATTCATGATTCATGATTCGATTCATGATTCATGATTCATGATTCAATTCATGATTCATGATTCATGATTCATTATTCAATTCATGATTCATAATTCATGATTCATGATTCAATTCATCATTCATGATTCATGATCTGATTCAATTCATGATTCATGACTCATTTCATGATTCAATTCATCATTCATTATTCATGATTCATGATTCAATTCATGATTCATAACTTATTCATGATTTGATTCATGATTCAATTCATGATAAAATTCATGATTCATGATTCATTATTTGCATTCATGATTCATGATTCATGATTTAATCATGATTCATGATTCATGATTTGATTCATGATTCCTGATTCATGATTCATGATTCACTTCATGATTCATGATTCGATTCATGATTCTTGTTTCATAATTCATGATTCGATTCATGATTCATGATTCATGATTCAATTCATGATTCATGATTCATGATTCAATTCATGATTCAATTCATGATTTATGATTCATGATTCAATTTATGATTCATGATTCATGATTCAAATTCATGATTTATGATTTATGATTCAATTCATGATTCAATTCATGATTCATGATTCAATTCATGATTCATAATTTATGATTCATGATTCATGATTCATGATTCGATTCATGATTCATGATTTAATTCAGTAATCGAGTCATGATTCAATTCATGATTCAATTCATGATTCATGATTCATGATTCGATTCATGATTCATGATTCGATTTATGATTCATGATTCATGATTCAATTCATGATTCATGATTCAATTCATGATTCAATTCATGATTCAATCATGATTCATGATTCAATTAATGATTCATGATTCGATTCATGATTCATGATTCAATTCATGATTCATGATTCAATTCATGATTCAATCATGATTCAATTCATGATTCATGAATCATGATTCAATTCATGATTCATGATTCATGATTCAATTCATGATTTATAATTCGATTCATGATTCATGATTCATGATTAAAGTCATGATTTATGATTCATGATTCAATTTATGATTCATAATTCATGATTCGATTCATGATTCATGATTCAATTCATGATTCATGATTCATGATTCAATTCAAGATGCATGATTCATGATTCATGATTCAATTCATGATTCATAATTCATGATTCATGATTCAATTCATGATTCATGATTCATGATTCATGATTCAATTCATGATTCATGACTCAATTCATGATTTGATTCATGATTCAATTCATGATAAAATTCATGATTCATTATTTTGATTCATGATTCATGATTCATGATTCAATTCATGATTCATGACTCATGATTTGATTCATGATTCCTGATTCATGATTCATGATTCAATTCATGATTCATGATTCAATTCATGATTCAATTCATGATTTATGATTCATGATTCAATTATGATTCATGATTCGATTCATGATTCATGATTCAATTCATGATCCATGATTCAATTCATAATTCATGATTCATGATTTCAATTCATGATTAAATTCATGATTCATGATTCATGATATAAGATTCAATTCATGATTCATAATTCATAATTTATGATTCAATTCATGATTCATGAACCAATTCATGATTCAAGAATCAATTCATGATTCATGAATCAATTCATGATTCATAATTCATGATTCATGATTGAATTAATCATTAATGATTCATAATGCATGATTCGATTCATGATTCCTGATTCATGATTCAATTCATGATTCATGATTCATGATTCAATTCATGATTCATGATTCGATTCACTGATTCTTGATTCAAGATTCAATTTATGATTCATGTTTTAATTCATTAATCGATTCATGATTCAATTCATGATTCGATTCATGATTCATGATTCATGATTCAAATCATGATTCATGATTTCAATTCATGATCCATGATTCAATTCATGATTTATGATTAAATTCATGATTCAATTCATGATTCATGATTCATGATTCATGATTCAATTTATGATTCATAATTCATAATTCATGATTCAATTCATGATTCATGAATCAATTCATGATTCATAATTCAAGATTCATGATTCGATTCATGATTCATGATTCAATTCATGATTCATGGATTCATGATTCGATTCATAATTCATGATTCATGATTCAATTCATGATTCATGATTCATGATTCGATTCATAATTCATGATTCATGATTCAATTCATGATTCATGATTCGATTCATGATTAATGATTTATGATTCAATTCATGATTCATGATTCAATTCATGATTCATGATTCAATTCATAATTCATAATTCATGATTCATGGTTCAATTTATGATACATGATTCATGATTCATGATTCATGATACAATTCATTATTCATGGTTCATGATTCATGATTCAATTCATGATTCATAATTCATAATTCATGATTCAATTCATGATTCATGATTTATGATTCATGATTCATGAATCAATTCATGATTCATATTTCATGATTCAATTCATGATTCATGATTCATGATTCAATTCATGATTCTTGACTCATTTCATGATTCGATTCATGATTCAATTCATGATTCATTATTCAATTCATGATTCATGATTCGATTTATGATTCAATTCATGATTCATGATTCGATTCATGATTCATGATTCAATTCATGATAAAATTCATGATTCATGATTCATTATTCGATTCATGATTCATGATTCATGATTCAATTCATGATTCATGATTCATAATGCATGATTCGATTCATGATTCCTGATTCATGATTCAATTCATTATTCAATTCATGATTCATGATTTGATTCATGATTCTTGATTCATGATTCAATTTATGATTCATGATTTAATTCATTAATCAATTCATGATTCAATTCATGATTCGATTCATGATTCATGATTCAAATCATGATTCATGATTCAATTCATGATCCATGATTCAATTCATGATTTATGATTCAATTCATGATTCAATTCATGATTCATGATTCATGATTCATGATTCAATTCATTATTTATGATTCAATTCATGATTCAATTCATGATTCATGATTCAATTCATGATTCATAATTCATGATTCATGATTCGATTCATGATTCATGATTCACATTCATGATTCATGATTTCAATGATTCGATTCATAATTCATGATTTATTATTCGATTCATGATTCATGATTTATGATTCAATTCATCATTCATGATTCATGATTTAATTCAGTAATCGAGTCATGACTCAATTCATGATTCGATTCATGATTCATGATTCGATTCATGATTCATGATTCATGATTCAATTCATGATTTATGATTCAATTCATGATTCAATTCATGATTCATGATTCAATTCATGATTCATAATTCATGATTCATGATTCGATTCATGATTCATGATTCAATTCATGATTCATGATTCATTATTCAAATCATGATTCATGATTCATGATTCGATACATAATTCATGATTCATGATTCAATTCATGATTCATGATTCGATTCAATAATTCATGATTCATGATTCAATTCATGATTCATGATTTATTATTCGATTCATGATTCATGATTTATGATTCAATTCATCATTTATGATTCATTTCATGATTCATGATTCATGATTCAATTCATGATTCATGACTCAATTCATGATTTGATTCATGAATCAAATTATGATTCATAATTCAATTCATGAATTAATTCATGATTCAATTCATGATAAAATTCATGATTCATGATTCGATTCATGATTCATGATTCATGATTCATGATTCGATTCATGATTCCTGATTCATGATTAAATTCATGATTCATGATTCAATTCATGATTCATGATTCGATTCATGATTCTTGATTCATGATTCATGATTCGATTCATGATTTATGATTCATGCTTCAATTCATGATTCATGATTCATGATTCAATTCATGATTCATAATTCATGATTCAATTCATGATTCAATTCATGATTCATGATTCATGATTCATGATTCAATTCATGATTTATGATTCATGATTCATGATTCATGATTTAATTCATGATTTATGATTTATGATTCAATTCATGATTCAATTCATGATTCATAATTCATGATTCATGATTCATGATTCGATTCATGATTCATGATTTAATTCAGTAATCGAGTCATGACTCAATTCATGATTCGATTCATGATTCATGATTCATGATTCGATTCATGATTTCATGATTCGTGATTCAATTCATGATCCATGATTCAATTCATAATTCAGTGATTCATGATTCAATTCATGATTAAATTCATAATTCATTGATATATGATTCAATTCATGATTCATAATTCATAATTTATGATTCAATTAATGATTCTTGACTCATTTCATGATTCGATTCATGATTTAATTCATGATTCATTATTCAATTCATGATTCATGATTCGATTTATGATTCTATTCATGATTCATGATTCGATTCATGATTCAATTCATGATAAAATTCCTGATTCATGATTCATTATTCGATTCATGATTCATGATTCATGATTCAATTCATGATTAATGATTCATAATGCATGATTCGATTCATGAT
The DNA here is from genome assembly GCF_038048845.1 of Mixophyes fleayi. Taxonomy (NCBI): domain Eukaryota; kingdom Metazoa; phylum Chordata; class Amphibia; order Anura; family Limnodynastidae; genus Mixophyes; species Mixophyes fleayi. The sequence goes on from NW_027448185.1 coordinate 5,466, forward strand.
TCCTGATTCATGATTCAATTCATGATTCATGATTCATGATTCAACTCATGATTCATGATTCAATTCATGATTCATGATTCGATTCATGATTCTTGATTCAGTTCATGATTTGATTCATGATTCAATTCATGATTTGATTCATGATTCATGATTCATGATTCGATTCATGATTCATGCTTCAATTCATGATTCATGATTCAATTCATGATTCAATTCATGATTCATGATTCATGCTTCAATTCATGATTCATAATTCATGATTCAATTCATGATTCATAATTCATGATTCATCATTCGATTCATGATTCATGATTCAATTCATGATTCATGATTCATGATTTAATTCATGATTCATCATTAAATTCATGATTCAATTCATGATTCAATTCAAGATTCATGATTCATGATTCAATTCATGATTCATGATTCATGATTTTATGATTTATGATTCGATTCATAATTCATGATTTATGATTCAATTCATGATTCAATTCATGATTCATGATTCAATTCATGATTCATTATTCATGATTCAATTCATAATTCATAGTTCATGATTCATGATTCATGATTCAATTCAAGATTCATGATTCATGATTCATGATTCAATTCATGATTCATTTTTCAATTCATGATTCGATTCATGATTCAATTCATGATTCATGATTCGATTTATGATTCATGATTCATGATTCAATTCATGATTCATGATTTAATTCAGTAATCGAGTCATGACTCAATTCATGATTCGATTCATGATTCATGATTCGATTCATGATTCATGATTCATGATTCAATTCATGATCCATGATTCAATTCATAATTCATGATTCATGATTCAATTCATGATTAAATTCATGATTCATGATTCATGATATATGATTCAATCATGATTCATAATTCATAATTTATGATTCAATTCATGATTCATGAACCAATCATGATTCATGAATCAATTCATGATTCATGAATCAATTCATGATTAATAATTCATGATTCAATTAATGATTCTTGACTCATTTCATGATTCGATTCATGATTCAATTCATGATTCATTATTCAATTCATGATTCAAAATTCGATTTATGATTCTATTCATGATTCATGATTCGATTCATGATTCATGATTCAATTCATGATAAAATTCATGATTCATGATTCATTATTCGATTCATGATTCATGATTCATGATTCAATTCATGATTCATGATTCATGATTCAATTCATGATTCATGATTCAATTCATAATTCATAATTCGTGATTCATGATTCAATTTATGATACATGATTCATGATTCATGATTCAATTCATGATTCATAATTCATGATTCATAATTCAATTCATGATTCAATTCATGATTCATGATTTATGATTCATGATTCATGAATCAATTCATGATTCATATTTCATGATTCAATTCATGATTCATGATTCATAATTCAATTTATGATTCATGATTCATGATTCGATTCATAATTCATGATTCATGATTGAATTCATGATTCATGATTCATGATTCATGATTCAATTCATGATTCTTGACTCATTTCATGATTCGATTCATGATTCAATTCATGATTCATTATTCAATTCATGATTCATGATTCGATTTATGATTCTATTCATGATTCATGATTCGATTCATGATTCATGATTCAATTCATGATAAAATTCATGATTCATGATTCATTATTCGATTCATGATTCATGATTCATTATTCAATTCATGATTCATGATTCATGATTCAATTCATGATTCATGATTCAATTCATAATTCATAATTCGTGATTCATGATTCAATTTATGATACATGATTCATGATTCATGATTCATGATACAATTCATTATTCATGGTTCATGATTCATGATTCAATTCATGATTCATAATTCATAATTCATGATTCAATTCATGATTCATAATTCATGATTCATAATTCAATTCATGATTCAATTCATGATTCATGATTTATGATTCATGATTCATGAATCAATTCATGATTCATATTTCATGATTCAATTCATGATTCATGATTCATAATTCAATTTATGATTCATGATTCATGATTCGATTCATAATTCATGATTCATGATTGAATTCATGATTCATGATTCATGATTCATGATTCAATTCATGATTCTTGACTCATTTCATGATTCGATTCATGATTCAATTCATGATTCATTATTCAATTCATGATTCATGATTCGATTTATAATTCAATTCATGATTCATGATTCGATTCATGATTCATGATTCAATTCATGATAAAATTCATGATTCATGATTCATTATACGATTTATGATTCATGATTCATGATTCAATTCATGATTCATGATTCATAATGCATGATTCGATTCATGATTCCTGATTCATGATTCAATTCATGATTCAATTCATGATTCATGATTTGATTCATGATTCTTGATTCATGATTCAATTTATGATTCATGATTTAATTCATTAATCGATTCATGATTCAATTCATGATTCGATTCATGATTCATGATTCAAATCATGATTCATGATTCAATTCATGATCCATGATTCAATTCATGATTTATGATTCAATTCATGATTCAATTCATGATTCATGATTCATGATTCATGATTCAATTCATGATTTATGATTCAATTCATGATTCAATTCATGATTCAATTCATGATTCATGATTCAATTCATGATTCATAATTCATGATTCATGATTCGATTCATGATTCATGATTCAATGCATGATTCATGATTCATGATTCGATTCATAATTCATGATTCATTATTCAATTCATGATTCATGATTCATGATTCGATACATAATTCATGATTCATGATTCAATTCATGATTCATGATTCGATTCATAATTCATGATTCATGATTCAATTCATGATTCATGATTTATTATTCGATTCATGATTCATGATTTATGATTCAATTTATCATTTATGATTCATTTCATGATTCATGATTCATGATTCGATTCATAATTCATGATTCATGATTCAATTCATGATTCATGATTTATTATTCGATTCATGATTCATGATTTATGATTCAATTCATGATTCATAATTCATGATTCATGATTCAATTCATCTTTCATGATTCATGATTCATGATTCAATTCATGATTCATGACTCAATTCATGATTTGATTCATGAATCAAATTATGATTCATAATTCAATTCATGAATTAATTCATGATTCAATTCATGATAAAATTCATGATTCATGATTCGATTCATGATTCATGATTCATGATTCATGATTCGATTCATGATTCCTGATTCATGATTAAATTCATGATTCATGATTCAATTCATGATTCATGATTCGATTCATGATTCTTGATTCATGATTCATGATTCGATTCATGATTTATGATTCATGCTTCAATTCATGATTCATGATTCATGATTCAATTCATGATTCATAATTCATGATTCAATTCATGATTCAATTCATGATTCATGATTCATGATTCATGATTCAATTCATGATTTATGATTCATGATTCATGATTCATGATTCAATTCATGATTTATGATTTATGATTCAATTCATGATTCAATTCATGATTCATAATTCATGATTCATGATTCATGATTTGATTCATGATTCATGATTTAATTCAGTAATCGAGTCATGACTCAATTCATGATTCGATTCATGATTCCTGATTCATGATTCGATTCATGATTCATGATTCATGATTCAATTCATGATCCATGATTCAATTCATAATTCATGATTCATGATTCAATTCATGATTCATGATTCAATTCATGATTAAATTCATGATTCATGATTCATGATATATGATTCATATCATGATTCATAATTCATAATTTATGATTCAATTCATGATTCATGAACCAATTCATGATTCATGAATCAATTTATGATTCATGAATCAATTCATGATTAATAATTCATGATTCAATTAATGATTCTTGACTCATTTCATGATTCGATTTATGATTCAATTCATGATTCATTATTCAATTTATGATTCATGATTCGATTTATGATTCTATTCATGATTCATGATTCGATTCATGATTCATGATTCAATTCATGATAAAATTCCTGATTCATGATTCATTATTAGATTCATGATTCATGATTCATGATTCAATTCATGATTAATGATTCATAATGCATGATTCGATTCATGATTCCTGATTCATGATTCAATTCATGATTCATGATTCATGATTCAACTCATGATTCATGATTCAATTCATGATTCATGTTTCGATTCATGATTCTTGATTCAGTTCATGATTTGATTCATGATTCAATTCATGATTTGATTCATGATTCATGATTCATGATTCGATTCATGATTCATGCTTCAATTCATGATTCATGATTCAATTCATGATTCAATTCATGATCCATGCTTCAATTCATGATTCATAATTCATGATTCAATTCATGATTCATAATTCATGATTCATGATTCGATTCATGACTCATGATTCATGTTTCATGATTAGATTCATGATTCATGATTCAATTCATGATTCATGATTTAATTCATGATTCATGATTCAATTCATGATTCAATTCATGATTCAATTCATGATTCATGATTCATGATTCAATTCATGATTCATGATTCATGATTTTATGATTTATGATTCGATTCATGATTTATGATTCAATTCATGATTCAATTTATGATTCATGATTCAATTCATGATTCATGATTCATGATTCAATTCAAGATTCATGATTCATGATTCATGATTCAATTCATGATTCATTTTTCAATTCATGATTCGATTCATGATTCAATTCATGATTCATGATTCGATTTATGATTCATGATTCGATTTATGATTCATGATTCAATTCATGATTCATGATTCAATTAAAAATTCATGATTCGATTCATGATTCATGATTCATGATTCGATTCATGATTCATGATTTAATTCAGTAATCGAGTCATGACTCAATTCATGATTCGATTCATGATTCATGATTCGATTCATGATTCATGATTCAATTCATGATCCATGATTCAATTCATAATTCATGATTCATGATTCAATTCATGATTAAATTCATGATTCATGATTCATGATATATGATTCAATTCATGATTCATAATTCATAATTTATGATTCAATTCATGATTCATGAACCAATTCATGATTCATGAATCAATTCATGATTCATGATTAATAATTCATGATTCAATTAATGATTCTTGACTCATTTCATGATTCGATTCATGATTCAATTCATGATTCATTATTCAATTCATGATTCATGATTCAATTTATGATTCTATTCATGATTCATGATTTGATTCATGATTCATGATTCAATTCATGATAAAATTCATGATTCATGATTCATTATTCGATTCATGATTCATGATTCATGATTCAATTCATGATTCATGATTCAATTCATGATTCATGATTCGATTCATGATTCTTGATTCAGTTCATGATTTGATTCATGATTTAATTCATGATTTGATTCATGATTCATGATTCATGATTCGATTCATGATTCATGCTTCAATTCATGATTCATGATTCGATTCATGATTCATGATTCTTGATTCAATTCATGATTCAATTCATGATTCATGATTCATGCTTCAATTCATGATTCATAATTCATGATTCAATTCATGATTCATAATTCATGATTCATGATTCGATTCATGACTCATGATTCATGTTTCATGATTAGATTCATGATTCATGATTAAATTCATGATTCATGATTCATGATTTAATTCATGATTCATGATTAAATTTATGATTCAATTCATGATTCGATTCATAATTCATGATTTAAGATTCAATTCATGATTCAATTCATGATTCATGATTCAATTCATGATTCATGATTCATGATTCAATTCATAATTCATAATTCATGATTCATGATTCAATTCAAGATTCATGATTCATGATTCAATTCATGATTCATTTTTTAATTCATGATTCGATTCATGATTCAATTCATGATTCGATTTATGATTCATGATTCATGATTCAATTCATGATTCATGATTCAATTCATGATTCATGATTCAATTAAAAATTCATGATTCGATTCATGATTCATGATTCGATTCATGATTCATGATTCATGATTCATGATTCATGATTCAATTCATGATCTATGATTCAATTCATAATTCATGATTCATGATTCAATTCATGATTAAATTCATGATTCATGATTCATGATATATGATTCAATTCATGATTCATAATTCATAATTTATGATTCAATTCATGATTCATGAACCAATTCATGATTCATGAATCAATTCATGATTCATGAATCAATTCATGATTAATAATTCATGATTCAATTAATGATTCTTGACTCATTTCATGATTCGATTCATGATTCAATTCATGATTCATTATTCAATTCATGATTCATGATTTGATTTATGATTCTATTCATGATTCATGATTCATGATTCAATTCATGATAAAATTCATGATTCATGATTCATAATGCATGATTCGATTCATGATTCCTGATTCATGATTCAATTCATGATTCATGATTCAATTCATGATTCATGATTTAATTCATGATTCATAATTCGATTCATGATTCTTGATTCAGTTCATGATTTGATTCATGATTCAATTCATGATTTGATTCATGACTCATGATTCATGATTCGATTAGTGATTCATGCTTCAATTCATGATTCATGATTCGATTCATGATTCATGATTCATGATTCAATTCATGATTCAATTCATGATTCATGATTCATGCTTCAATTCATGATTCATAATTTATGATTCATTTCATGATTCATAATTCATGATTCATGATTCGATTCATGACTCATGATTCATGTTTCATGATTAGATTCATGATTCATGATTCAATTCATGATTCATGATTTAATTCATGATTCATGATTCAATTCATGATTCAATTCATGATTCAATTCATGATTCATGATTCAATTCATGATTCATGATTCATGATTTTATGATTTATAATTCGATTCATAATTCATGATTTATGATTCAATTCATGATTCAATTCATGATTCATGATTCAATTCATGATTCATGATTTAAATTATAATTCATAATTCATGATTCATGATTCATGATTCAATTCAAGATTCATGATTCATGATTCATGATTCAATTCATGATTCATTGTTCAATTCATGATTCGATTCATGATTCAATTCATGATTCATGATTCAATTCATGATTCATTTCATAATTCAATTCATGATTCATGATTCAATTAAAAATTCATGATTCGATTCATGATTCATGATTCAATTCATGATTCAATTCATGATTCATGATTCATGATTCAATTCATGATTCATGATTCATGATTCAATTCATGATTCATGATTCATGATTCAATTCATGATTCGATTCATGATTCATGATTCATGATTAAAGTCATGATTTATGATTCATGATTCAATTTATGATTCATAATTCATGATTCGATTCATGATTCATGATTCAATTCATGATTCATGATTCGATTCATGATTCATAATTCATGATTCATGATTCATGATTCAATTCATCATTCATGATTCATGATTCATTTTTCAATTCATGATTCATGACTCAATTCATGATTCTATTCATCATTCATGATTCATGATTCATGATTCAATTCATGATTCATGACTCAATTCTTGATTTGATTCATGATTCAATTCATGATTCATAATTCAATTCATGAATTAATTCATGATTCAATTCATGATAAAATTCATGATTCATGATTCATTATTTGATTCATGATTCATGATTCATGATTCAATTCATGATTCATGATTCATGATTCGATTCATGATTCCTGATTCATTATTCAATTCATGATTCATGATTCAATTCATGATTCATGATTCGATTAATGATTCTTGATTCATGATTCGATTCATGATTTATGATATATGCTTCAATTCATAATTCATGATTCATGATTCATGATTCAATTCATGATTCATGATTCATGATTCAATTCATGATTCAATTCATGATTCATGATTCAATTTATGATTCATGATTCATGATTCATGATTCAATTTATGATTTATGATTTATGATTCAATTCATGATTCAATTCATGATTCATGATTTAATTCATGATTCATAATTCATGATTCATGATTCATGATTCATGATTCATGATTCATGATTCGATTCATGATTCATGATTTAATTCAGTAATCGAGTCATGATTCAATTCATGATTCGATTCATGATTCATGATTCATGATTCGATTCATGATTCATGATTCATGATTCGATTCATGATTCATGATTCATGATTCAATTCATGATCCATGATTCAATTCATAATTCATGATTTTTGATTCAATTCATGATTAAATTCATGATTCATGATTCATGATATAAGATTCAATTCATGATTCATAATTCATAATTTATGATTCAATTCATGATTCATGAACCAATTCATGATTCATATATCAATTCATGATTCATGAATCAATTCATGATTCATAATTCATGATTCATGATTCAATTCATGATTCATGACTCAATTCTTGATTTGATTCATGATTCAATTCATGATTCATGATTCATGATTCAATTCATGATTCATGATTCATGATTTTATGATTTATGATTCGATTCATAATTCATGATTTATGATTCAATTCATGATTCAATTCATGATTCATGATTCAATTCATGATTCATGATTCATGATTCATGATTCAATTCATGATTCATGACTCAATTCTTGATTTGATTCATGATTCAATTCATGATTCATGATTCATGATTCAATTCATGATTCATGATTCATGATTTTATGATTTATGATTCGATTCATAATTCATAATTCATGATTCAATTCATGATTCATGATTCAATTCATGATTCATGATTCGATTCATGATTCTTGATTCAGTTCATGATTTGATTCATGATTTAATTCATGATTTGATTCATGATTCATGATTCATGATTCGATTCATGATTCATGCTTCAATTCATGATTCATGATTCGATTCATGATTCATGATTCTTGATTCAATTCATGATTCAATTCATGATTCATGATTCATGCTTCAATTCATGATTCATAATTCATGATTCAATTCATGATTCATAATTCATGATTCATGATTCGATTCATGACTCATGATTCATGTTTCATGATTAGATTCATGATTCATGATTAAATTCATGATTCATGATTCATGATTTAATTCATGATTCATGATTAAATTTATGATTCAATTCATGATTCAATTCATGATTCATGATTCATGATTCAATTCATGATTCATGATTCATGATTTTATGATTTATGATTCGATTCATAATTCATGATTTAAGATTCAATTCATGATTCAATTCATGATTCATGATTCAATTCATGATTCATGATTCATGATTCAATTCATAATTCATAATTCATGATTCATGATTCAATTCAAGATTCATGATTCATGATTCAATTCATGATTCATTTTTTAATTCATGATTCGATTCATGATTCAATTCATGATTCGATTTATGATTCATGATTCATGATTCAATTCATGATTCATGATTCAATTAAAAATTCATGATTCGATTCATGATTCATGATTCGATTCATGATTCATGATTCATGATTCAATTCATGATCTATGATTCAATTCATAATTCATGATTCATGATTCAATTCATGATTAAATTCATGATTCATGATTCATGATATATGATTCAATTCATGATTCATAATTCATAATTTATGATTCAATTCATGATTCATGAACCAATTCATGATTCATGAATCAATTCATGATTCATGAATCAATTCATGATTAATAATTCATGATTCAATTAATGATTCTTGACTCATTTCATGATTCGATTCATGATTCAATTCATGATTCATTATTCAATTCATGATTCATGATTTGATTTATGATTCTATTCATGATTCATGATTCATGATTCAATTCATGATAAAATTCATGATTCATGATTCATAATGCATGATTCGATTCATGATTCCTGATTCATGATTCAATTCATGATTCATGATTCAATTCATGATTCATGATTTAATTCATGATTCATAATTCGATTCATGATTCTTGATTCAGTTCATGATTTGATTCATGATTCAATTCATGATTTGATTCATGACTCATGATTCATGATTCGATTAGTGATTCATGCTTCAATTCATGATTCATGATTCGATGCATGATTCATGATTCATGATTCAATTCATGATTCAATTCATGATTCATGATTCATGCTTCAATTCATGATTCATAATTTATGATTCATTTCATGATTCATAATTCATGATTCATGATTCGATTCATGACTCATGATTCATGTTTCATGATTAGATTCATGATTCATGATTCAATTCATGATTCATGATTCATGATTTAATTCATGATTCATGATTCAATTCATGATTCAATTCATGATTCAATTCATGATTCATGATTCAATTCATGATTCATGATTCATGATTTTATGATTTATAATTCGATTCATAATTCATGATTTATGATTCAATTCATGATTCAATTCATGATTCATGATTCAATTCATGATTCATGATTTAAATTATAATTCATAATTCATGATTCATGATTCATGATTCAATTCAAGATTCATGATTCATGATTCATGATTCAATTCATGATTCATTGTTCAATTCATGATTCGATTCATGATTCAATTCATGATTCCTGATTCGATTTATGATTCATGATTCATGATTCAATTCATGATTCATGATTCAATTCATGATTCATTTCATAATTCAATTCATGATTCATGATTCAATTAAAAATTCATGATTCGATTCATGATTCATGATTCAATTCATGATTCAATTCATGATTCATGATTCATGATTCAATTCATGATTCATGATTCATGATTCAATTCATGATTCATGATTCATGATTCAATTCATGATTCGATTCATGATTCATGATTCATGATTAAAGTCATGATTTATGATTCATGATTCAATTTATGATTCATAATTCATGATTCGATTCATGATTCATGATTCAATTCATGATTCATGATTCGATTCATGATTCATAATTCATGATTCATGATTCATGATTCAATTCATCATTCATGATTCATGATTCATTTTTCAATTCATGATTCATGACTCAATTCATGATTCTATTCATCATTCATGATTCATGATTCATGATTCAATTCATGATTCATGACTCAATTCTTGATTTGATTCATGATTCAATTCATGATTCATAATTCAATTCATGAATTAATTCATGATTCAATTCATGATAAAATTCATGATTCATGATTCATTATTTGATTCATGATTCATGATTCATGATTCAATTCATGATTCATGATTCATGATTCGATTCATGATTCCTGATTCATTATTCAATTCATGATTCATGATTCAATTCATGATTCATGATTCGATTAATGATTCTTGATTCATGATTCGATTCATGATTTATGATATATGCTTCAATTCATAATTCATGATTCATGATTCATGATTCAATTCATGATTCATGATTCATGATTCAATTCATGATTCAATTCATGATTCATGATTCAATTTATGATTCATGATTCATGATTCAATTCATGATTTATGATTTATGATTCAATTCATGATTCAATTCATGATTCATGATTTAATTCATGATTCATAATTCATGATTCATGATTCATGATTCATGATTCGATTCATGATTCATGATTTAATTCAGTAATCGAGTCATGATTCAATTCATGATTCGATTCATGATTCATGATTCATGATTCGATTCATGATTCATGATTCATGATTCGATTCATGATTCATGATTCATGATTCAATTCATGATCCATGATTCAATTCATAATTCATGATTTTTGATTCAATTCATGATTAAATTCATGATTCATGATTCATGATATAAGATTCAATTCATGATTCATAATTCATAATTTATGATTCAATTCATGATTCATGAACCAATTCATGATTCATATATCAATTCATGATTCATGAATCAATTCATGATTCATAATTCATGATTCATGATTCAATTCATGATTCATGACTCAATTCTTGATTTGATTCATGATTCAATTCATGATTCATGATTCATGATTCAATTCATGATTCATGATTCATGATTTTATGATTTATGATTCGATTCATAATTCATGATTTATGATTCAATTCATGATTCAATTCATGATTCATGATTCAATTCATGATTCATGATTCATGATTCATGATTCAATTCATGATTCATGACTCAATTCTTGATTTGATTCATGATTCAATTCATGATTCATGATTCATGATTCAATTCATGATTCATGATTCATGATTTTATGATTTATGATTCGATTCATAATTCATGATTTATGATTCAATTCATGATTCAATTCATGATTCATGATTCAATTCATAATTCATGATTCATGATTCATGATTCAATTCAAGATTCATGATTCATGATTCATGATTCAATTCATGATTCATTTTTCAATTCATGATTCGATTCATGATTCAATTCATGATTCATGATTCGATTTATGATTCATGATTCATGATTCAATTCATGATTCATGATTCAATTAAAAATTTATGATTCGATTCATGATTCATGATTCATGATTCGATTCATGATTCATGATTTAATTCAGTAATCGAGTCATGACTCAATTCATGATTCGATTCATGATTCATGATTCATGATTCGATTCATGATTCATGATTCATGATTCAATTCATGATCCATGATTCAATTCATAATTCATGATTCATGATTCAATTCATGATTAAATTCATGATTCATGATTCATGATATATGATTTAATTCATGATTCATAATTCATAATTTATGATTCAATTCATGATTCATGAACCAATTCATGATTCATGAATCAATTCATGATTCATGAATCAATTCATGATTAATAATTCATGATTCAATTAATGATTCATTATTCAAATCATGATTCATGATTCGATTTATGATTCTATTCATGATTCATGATTCGATTCATGATTCATGATTCAATTCATGATAAAATTCATGATTCATGATTCATTATTCGATTCATGATTCATGATTCAATTCATTAATCATGATTAAATTCATGATTCATGATTTGATTCATGATTCTTGATTCAGTTCATGATTTGATTCATGATTCAATTCATGATTTGATTCATGATTCATGCTTCAATTCATGATTCATGATTCGATGCATGATTCATGATTCTTGATTCAATTCATGATTCAATTCATGATTCATGATTCATGCTTCAATTCATGATTCATAATTCATGATTCAATTCATGATTCATAATTCATGATTCATGATTCGATTCATGACTCATGATTCATGTTTCATGATTAGATTCATGATTCATGATTAAATTCATGATTCATGATTTAATTCATGATTCATGATTAAATTCATGATTCAATTCATGATTCAATTCATGATTCATGATTCATGATTCAATTCATGATTCATGATTCATGATTTTATGATTTATGATTCGATTCATAATTCATGATTTATGATTCAATTCATGATTCAATTCATGATTCAATTCATGATTTATGATTCAATTCATGATTCATGATTCATGATTCAATTCATAATTCATAATTCATGATTCATGATTCAATTCAAGATTCATGATTCATGATTCATGATTCAATTCATGATTCATTTTTCAATTCATGATTCGATTCATGATTCAATTCATGACTCGATTTATGATTCATGATTCATGATTCAATTCATGATTCATGATTCAATTCATGATTCATTTCATGATTCAATTCATGATTCATGATTCAATTAAAAATTCATGATTCGATTCATGATTCAAGATTTAATTCAGTAATCGAGTCATGACTCAATTCATGATTCGATTCATGATTCATGATTCATGATTCGATTCATGATTCATGATTCATGATTCAATTCATGATCCATGATTCAATTCATAATTCATGATTCATGATTCAATTCATGATTAAATTCATGATTCATGATTCATGATATATGATTCAATTCATGATTCATAATTCATAATTTATGATTCAATTCATGATTCATGAACCAATTCATGATTCATGAATCAATTCATGATTCATGAATCAAATCATGATTAATAATTCATGAATCGATTAATGATTCTTGACTCATTTCATGATTCGATTCATGATTCAATTCATGATTCATTATTCAATTCATGATTCATGATTCGATTTATGATTCTATTCATGATTCATGATTCGATTCATGATTCATGATTCAATTCATGATAAAATTCATGATTCATGATTCATTATTCGATTCATGATTCATGATTCATGATTCAATTCATGATTAATGATTCATAATGCATGATTCGATTCATGATTTCTGATTCATGATTCAATTCATGATTCATGATTCATGATTCAATTCATGATTCATGCTTCAATTCATGATTCATGATTCGATTCATGATTCATGATTCATGATTCAATTCATGATTCATAATTCATGATTCAATTCATGATTCATAATTCATGATTCATGATTCATGTTTCATGATTAGATTCATGATTCATGATTAGATTCATGATTCATGATTCAATTCATGATTCATGATTCATGATTTAATTCATGATTCATGATTCAATTCATGATTCAATTCATGATTCAATTCATGATTCATGATTCATGATTCAATTCATGATTCATGATTCATGATTTTATGATTTATGATTAGATTCATAATTCATGATTTATGATTCAATTCATGATTCAATTCATGATTCATGATTCAATTCAAGATTCATGATTCATGATTCATGATTCAATTCATGATTCATTGTTCAATTCATGATTCGATTCATGATTCAATTCATGATTCATGATTCGATTTATGATTCATGATTCATGATTCAATTCATGATTCATGATTCAATTCATGATTCATTTCATAATTCAATTCATGATTCATGATTCAATTAAAAATTCATGATTCGATTTATGATTCATGATTCAATTCATGATTCAATTCATGATTCATGATTCATGATTCATGATTCAATTCATGATTCATGATTCATGATTCAATTCATGATTCATGATTCATGATTCAATTCATGATTCATGATTCGATTCATGATTCATAATTCATGATTCATGATTCAATTCATCATTCATGATTCATGATTCATTTTTCAAATTATGATTCATGACTCAATTCATGATTTAATTCATCATTCATGATTCATGATTCATGATTCAATTCATGATTCATGACTCAATTCTTGATTTGATTCATGATTCAATTCATGATTCATAATTCAATTTATGAATTAATTCATGATTCAATTCATGATAAAATTCATGATTCATGATTCAATTCATGATTCATGATTCATGATTCATGATTCGATTCATGATTCCTGATTCATGATTCAATTCATGATTCATGATTCAATTCATGATTCATGATTCAATTCATGATTCTTGATTCATGATTCATGATACGATTCATGATTTATGATATATGCTTCAATTCATAATTCATGATTCATGATTAATGATTCAATTCATGATTCATGATTCATGATTCAATTCATGATTCAATTCATGATTCATGATTCAATTTATGATTCATGATTCATGATTCATGATTCAATTCATGATTTATGATTTATGATTCAATTCATGATTCAATTCATGATTCATGATTCAATTCTTGATTCATAATTCATGATTCATGATTCATGATTCGATTCATGATTCATGATTTAATTCAGTAATCGAGTCATGATTCAATTCATGATTCGATTCATGATTCATGATTTGATTCATGATTCATGATTCATAATTCGATTCATGATTCATGATTCATGATTCAATTCATGATCCATGATTCAATTCATAATTCATGATTCATGATTCAATTCATGATTAAATTCATGATTCATGATTCATGATATAAGATTCAATTCATGATTCATAATTCATAATTTATGATTCAATTCATGATTCATGAACCAATTCATGATTCATGAATCAATTCATGATTCATGAATCAATTCATGATTCATAATTCATGATTCATGATTCAATTCATGATTCATAACTCAATTCTTGATTTGATTCATGATTCAATTCATGATTCATAAATCAATTCATGAATTAATTCATGATTCAATTAATGATAAAATTCATGATTCATGATTCATTATTTGATTCATGATTCATGATTTATGATTCAATTCATGATTCATGATTCATGATTCGATTCATGATTCCTGATTCATGATTCAATTCATGATTCATGATTCAATTCATGATTCATGATTCGATTCATGATTCTTGATTCATGATTCATGATTCGATTCATGATTTATGATTCATGCTTCAATTCATAATTCATGATTCATGATTCATGATTCATGATTCAATTCATGATTCATGATTCATGATTCAATTCATGATTCAATTCATGATTCATGATTCAATTTATGATTCATGATTCATTATTCATGATTCAATTCATGATTTATGATTTATGATTCAATTCATGATTCAATTCATGATTCATGATTCAATTCATGATTCATAATTCATGATTCATGATTCGATTCATGATTCATGATTTAATTCAGTAATCGAGTCATGATTCAATTCATGATTCGATTCATGATTCATGATTCATGATTCGATTCATTATTCATGATTCATGATTCGATTCATGATTCATGATTCATGATTCAATTCATGATCCATGATTCAATTCATAATTCATGACTCATGATTCAATTCATGATTAAATTCATGATTCATGATTCATGATATAAGATTCAATTCATGATTCATAATTCATAATTTATGATTCAATTCATGATTCATGAACCAATTCATGATTCATGAATCAATTCATGATTCATGATTCAATTCATGATTCTTGACTCATTTCATGATTCGATTCATGATTCAATTCATGATTCATTATTCAATTCATGATTCATGATTCGATTTATGATTCAATTCATGATTCATGATTCGATTCATGATTCATGATTCAATTCATGATAAAATTCATGATTCATGATTCATTATTCGATTCATGATTCATGATTCATGATTCAATTTATGATTCATGATTCATAATGCATGATTCGATTCATGATTCCTGATTCATGATTCAATTCATGATTCATGATTCATGATTCAATTCATGATTCTTGATTCATGATTAAATTTATGATTCATGATTCATTATTCGATTCATGATTCATGATTCATGATTCAATTTATGATTCATGATTCATAATGCATGATTCGATTCATGATTCCTGATTCATGATTCAATTCATGATTCCTGATTCATGAATCAATTCATGATTCATAATTCATGATTCATGATTGAATTCATCATTCATGATTCATGATTCATGATTCAATTTATGATTCTTAACTCATTTCATGATTCGATTCATGATTCAATTCATGATTCATTATTCAATTCATGATTCATGATTCGATTTATGATTCAATTCATGATTCATGATTTGATTCATGATTCATGATTCAATTCATGATAAAATTTATGATTCATGATTCATTATTCGATTCATGATTCATGATTCAATTCATGATTCATGATTCATAATGCATGATTCGAATTATGATTCCTGATTCCTGATTCAATTCATGATTCATGATTCATAATTCAATTCATGATTCATGATTTGATTCATGATTCTTGATTCATGATTCAATTTATGATTCATGATTTAATTCATGATTTATGATTCAATTCATGATTTATGATTCAATTCATGATTCAATTCATGATTCATGATTCATGATTCATGATTCAATTCATGATTCATAAATCATAATTCATGATTCAATTCAAGATTCATGAACCAATTCATGATTTAAGAATCAATTCATGATTCATAATTCAAGATTCATTATTCGATTCATGATTCATGATTCAATTCATGATTTATGATTCATGATTCGATTCATAATTCATGATTCATGATTCAATTCATGATTCATGATTCATGATTCGTTCAAATTCATGATTCATGATTCAATTCATAATTCATGATTCATGATTCAATTCATGATTCATAATTCGTGATTCATGATTCAATTCATGATTCATGATTCAATTTATGATTCGAATCCTTATTCAATTCATGATTCATGATTCAATTTATGAATCATGATTCATGATTCATGATACAATTCATTATTCATGGTTCATGATTCATGATTCAATTCATGATTCATAATTCATAATTCATGATTCAATTCATGATTCATAATTCATGATTCATAATTCATGATTCATGATTCAATTCATGATTCAATTCATGATTCATAATTCATGATTCAATTCATGATTCATGATTCATAATTCATTTCATGATTCATGATTTGATTCATAATTCATGATTCATGATTCAATTCATGATTCAATTCATCAATCATGATTCATGATTCAATTCATGATTCATGATTCAATTCATGATTCATGATTCATGATTCAATTCATGATTCATAATTCATAATTCATGATTCAATTCATGATTAAAAATTTATGATTCATGATTCAATTCATGATTCAATTCATGATTCATGATTTATGATTCATGATTCATGAATCAATTTATGATTCATGATTCATGATTCAATTCATGATTCATAATTCATAATACATGATACAATTCATGATTCATTATTTATGAGTCATGATTTGATTCATGATTCAATTCATAATTCATAATTGTGATTCATGATTCAATTCATGATTCATGATTCAATTCATGATTCGAATCCTTATTCAATTCATGATTCATGATTCAATTTATGATTCATGATTCATGATTCATGATACAATTCATTATTCATGGTTCATGATTCATGATTCAATTCATGATTCATAATTCATAATTCATGATTCAATTCATGATTCATAATTCATGATTCATGATTCAATTCATGATTCATGATTTATGTCTCATGATTCATGAATCAATTCATGATTCATAATTCATGATTCAATTCATGATTCATGATTCATAATTCAATTCATGATTCATGATTCATGATTCGATTCATAATTCATGATTCATGATTGAATTCATCATTCATGATTCATGATTCATGATTCAATTTATGATTCTTGACTCATTTCATGATTTGATTCATGATTCAATTCATGATTCATTATTCAATTCATGATTCATGATTCGATTTATGATTCAATTCATAATTCATGATTCGATTCATGATTCATGATTCAATTCATGATAAAATTCATGATTCATGATTCATTATTCGATTCATGATTCATGATTCATGATTCAATTCATGATTCATGATTCATAATGCATGATTCGATTTATGATTCCTGATTCATGATTCAATTCATGATTCATGATTCATGATTCAATTCATGATTCATGATTTGATTCATGATTCTTGATTCATGATTCAATTTATGATTCATGATTTAATTCATTAATCGATTCATGATTCAATTCATGATTTGATTCATGATTCATGATTCATGATTCAAATCATGATTCATGATTCAATTCATGATCCATGATTCAATTCATGATTTATGATTCAATTCCTGATTCATTTCATGATTCATGATTCATGATTCATGATTCAATTCATGATTCATAATTCATAATTCATGATTCAATTCATGATTCAAGAATCAATTCATGATTCATAATTCAAGATTCATTATTCGATTCATGATTCATGATTCAATTCATGATTCATGATTCATGATTCGATTCATAATTCATGATTCATGATTCAATTCATGATTCATGATTCATGATTCGATTCATAATTCATGATTCATGATTCAATTCATGATTCATGATTCAATTCATGATTCATGATTCATGATTCAATTCATGATTCATGATTCAATTCATAATTCATAATTCAATTCATAATTCATAATTCGTGAGTCATGATTAAATTCATGATTCATGATTCAATTTATGATTCGAATCCTTATTCAATTCATGATTCATGATTCAATTATGAATCATGATTCATGATTCATGATACAATTCATTATTCATGGTTCATGATTCATGATTCAATTCATGATTTATAATTCATAATTCATGATTCAATTCATGATTCATAATTCATGATTCATGATTCAATTCATGATTCAATTCATGATTCATTATTCGATTCATGATTCATGATTCATGATTAGATTCATGATTCATGATTCAATTCATGATTCATGATTCATGATTTAATTCATGATTCATGATTCAATTCATGATTCAATTCATGATTCATGATTCAATTCATGATTCATGATTCGATTCATAATTCATGATTCATGATTCAATTCATGATTCATGAATCGATTTATGATTCATGATTTATGAATCAATTCATGATTCTTTAATCATGATTCATGATTCAATTTATGATTCATGATTCATGATTCATGATTCAATTCATGATTCATGATTTATGTCTCATGATTCATGAATCAATTCATGATTCATAATTCATGATTCAATTCATGATTCATGATTCATAATTCAATTCATGATTCATGATTCATGATTCGATTCATAATTCATGATTCATGATTGAATTCATCATTCATGATTCATGATTCATGATTCAATTTATGATTCTTGACTCATTTCATGATTTGATTCATGATTCAATTCATGATTCATTATTCAATTCATGATTCATGATTCGATTTATGATTCAATTCATAATTCATGATTCGATTCATGATTCATGATTCAATTCATGATAAAATTCATGATTCATGATTCATTATTCGATTCATGATTCATGATTCATGATTCAATTCATGATTCATGATTCATAATGCATGATTCGATTTATGATCCTGATTCATGATTCAATTCATGATTCATGATTCATGATTCAATTCATGATTCATGATTTGATTCATGATTCTTGATTCATGATTCAATTTATGATTCATGATTTAATTCATTAATCGATTCATGATTCAATTCATGATTTGATTCATGATTCATGATTCATGATTCAAATCATGATTCATGATTCAATTCATGATCCATGATTCAATTCATGATTTATGATTCAATTCCTGATTCATTTCATGATTCATGATTCATGATTCATGATTCAATTCATGATTCATAATTCATAATTCATGATTCAATTCATGATTCAAGAATCAATTCATGATTCATAATTCAAGATTCATTATTCGATTCATGATTCATGATTCAATTCATGATTCATGATTCATGATTCGATTCATAATTCATGATTCATGATTCAATTCATGATTCATGATTCATGATTCGATTCATAATTCATGATTCATGATTCAATTCATGATTCATGATTCAATTCATGATTCATGATTCATGATTCAATTCATGATTCATGATTCAATTCATAATTCATAATTCAATTCATAATTCATAATTCGTGAGTCATGATTAAATTCATGATTCATGATTCAATTTATGATTCGAATCCTTATTCAATTCATGATTCATGATTCAATTTATGAATCATGATTCATGATTCATGATACAATTCATTATTCATGGTTCATGATTCATGATTCAATTCATGATTTATAATTCATAATTCATGATTCAATTCATGATTCATAATTCATGATTCATGATTCAATTCATGATTCAATTCATGATTCATTATTCGATTCATGATTCATGATTCATGATTAGATTCATGATTCATGATTCAATTCATGATTCATGATTCATGATTTAATTCATGATTCATGATTCAATTCATGATTCAATTCATGATTCATGATTCAATTCATGATTCATGATTCGATTCATAATTCATGATTCATGATTCAATTCATGATTCATGAATCGATTTATGATTCATGATTTATGAATCAATTCATGATTCTTTAATCATGATTCATGATTAAATTCATGATTCATGATTCAATTCATGATTCATAATTCATGATTCATTAATCATGATTCATGATTGAATTCATGATTCATGATTCAATTCATGATTCATAATTCATGATTCATAATTCAATTCATGATTCAAAATTCAATTCATGATTCAAATCCTATTCATGATTCGAATCCTGATTTAAATCATGATTCATGATTCGATTTATGATTCATGATTCATGATTCATGATTCAATTCATAATTCAATTCATTATTCATGATTCCAATTCAATTCATGATTCATGATTCGATTCATGATTCATGATTCATGATTTGATTCATGATTCATGATTCAATTCATAATTCATGATTCATGATTCGATTCATGATTCATGATTCATGATTCAATTCATGATTCATGATTCATGATTCGATTCATGATTCATGATTCATGATTAAAGTCCTGATTTATGATTCATGATTCAATTTATGATTCATAATTCATGATTTGATTCATGATTCATGATTAAATTCATGATTCATGATTCAATTTATGATTCGAATCCTTATTCAATTCATGATTCATGATTCAATTTATGAATCATGATTCATGATTCATGATACAATTCATTATTCATGGTTCATGATTCATGATTCAATTCATGATTTATAATTCATAATTCATGATTCAATTCATGATTCATAATTCATGATTCATGATTCAATTCATGATTCAATTCATGATTCATTATTCGATTCATGATTCATGATTCATGATTAGATTCATGATTCATGATTCAATTCATGATTCATGATTCATGATTTAATTCATGATTCATGATTCAATTCATGATTCAATTCATGATTCATGATTCAATTCATGATTCATGATTCGATTCATAATTCATGAATTATGATTCAATTCATGATTCATGAATCGATTTATGATTCATGATTTATGAATCAATTCATGATTCATTAATCATGATTCATGATTAAATTCATGATTCATGATTCAATTCATGATTCATAATTCATGATTCATTAATCATGATTCATGATTGAATTCATGATTCATGATTCAATTCATGATTCATAATTCATGATTCATAATTCAATTCATGATTCAAAATTCAATTCATGATTCAAATCCTATTCATGATTCGAATCCTGATTTAAATCATGATTCATGATTCGATTTATGATTCATGATTCAATTCATAATTCAATTCATTATTCATGATTCCAATTCAATTCATGATTCATGATTCATGATTCATGATTCGATTCATGATTCATGATTCATGATTTGATTCATGATTCATGATTCAATTCATGATTCATGATTCATGATTCGATTCATGATTCATGATTCATGATTCAATTCATGATTCATGATTCATGATTCGATTCATGATTCATGATTCATGATTAAAGTCCTGATTTATGATTCATGATTCAATTTATGATTCATAATTCATGATTTGATTCATGATTCATGATTCAATTCATGATTCATGATTCGATTCATGCTTCATGATTCATGATTCAATTCATGATTCATGATTCATGATTCATGATTCAATTCATGATTCATAATTCATGATTCATGATTCAATTCATCATTCATGATTCATGATTCATGATTCAATTCATGATTCATGACTTAATTCATGATTTGATTCATGATTCAATTCATGATTCATAATTCAATTAATGAATTAATTCATGATTCAAATCATGATAAAATTCATGATTCATGATTCATGATTCAATTCATGATTCAATTCATCAATCATGATTCATAATTCAATTCATGATTCATGATTCAATTCATGATTCATAATTCATAATTCATGATTCAATTCATGATTCAAAATTTATGATTCATGATTCAATTCATGAATCAATTCATGATTCATGATTCATGACTCAATTTATGATTCATAATTCATAATTCATGATACAATTCATGATTCATAATTTATGATTCATGATTTGATTCATGATTCAATTCATAATTCATAATTTGTGATTCATGATTCAATTCATGATTAATGATTCAATTCATGATTCCAATCCTTATTCAATTCATGATTCATGATTCAATTTATGATTCATGATTCATGATTCATGATACAATTCATTATTCATGGTTCATGATTCATGATTCAATTCATGATTCATAATTCATAATTCATGATTCAATTCATGATTCATAATTCATGATTCATGATTCAATTCATGATTCATGATTTATGTCCCATGATTCATGAATCAATTCATGATTCATAATTCATGATTCAATTCATGATTCATGATTCATAATTCAATTCATGATTCATGATGCATGATTCGATTCATAATTCATGATTCATGATTGAATTCATGATTCATGATTCATGATTCATGATTCAATTTATGATTCTTGACTCATTTCATGATTCGATTCATGATTCATGATTCAATTCATGATAAAATTCATGATTCATGATTCATTATTCGATTCATGATTCATGATTCATGATTCAATTCATGATTCATGATTCATAATGCATGATTCGATTTATGATTCCTGATTCATGATTCAATTCATGATTCATGATTCATGATTCAATTCATGATTCATGATTTGATTCTTGATTCTTGATTCATTAATCAATTTATGATTCATGATTTAATTCATTAATCGATTCATGATTCAATTCATGATTTAATTCATGATTCATGATTCATGATTCAAATCATGATTCATGATTCAATTCATGATCCATGATTCAATTCATGATTTATGATTCAATTCATGATTCAATTCATGATTCATGATTCATGATTCATGATTCAATTCATGATTCATAATTCATAATTCATGATTCAATTCATGATTCATGAATCAATTCATGATTCAAGAATCAATTCATGATTCATAATTCAAGATTCATTATTCGATTCATGATTCATGATTCAATTCATGATTCATGATTCATGATTCGATTCATAATTCATGATTCATGATTCAATTCATGATTCATGATTCATGATTCGATTCATAATTCATGATTCATGATTCAATTCATGATTCATGATTCAATTCATGATTCATGATTCATGATTCAATTTATGATTCATGATTCAATTCATAATTCATAATTCAATTCATAATTCATAATTCGTGATTCATGATTCAATTCATGATTCATGATTCAATTTATGATTCGAATCCTTATTCAATTCATGATTCATGATTCAATTTATGAATCATGATTCATGATTCATGATACAATTTTTTATTCATGGTTAATGATTCATGATTCAATTCATGATTCATAATTCATAATTCATGATTCAATTTATGATTCATAATTCATGATTCATGATTCAATTCATGATTCATGATTCGATTCATGACTCATGATTCATGTTTCATGATTAGATTCATGATTCATGATTCAATTCATGATTCATGATTCATGATTTAATTCATGATTCATGATTCAATTCATGATTCAATTCATGATTCATGATTCAATTCATGATTGATGATTCGATTCATAGTTCATGATTCATGATTCAATTCATGATTCATGAATCGATTTATGATTCATGATTTATGAATCAATTCATGATTCATTAATCATGATTTATGATTAAATTCATGATTCATAATTCATGATTCATAATTCAATTCATGATTCAAAATTTAATTCATGATTCAAATCCTATTCATGATTCGAATCCTGATTTAAATCATGATTCATGATTCGATTTATGATTCATGATTCATGATTTATGATTCAATTCATAATTCAATTCATTATTCATGATTCCAATTCAATTCATGATTCATGATTCATGATTCATGATTCGATTCATGATTCATGATTCATGATTCGATTCATGATTCATGATTCAATTCATGATTCATGATTCATGATTCGATTCATGATTCATGATTCATGATTCAATTCATGATTCATGATTTGATTCATGATTTATGATTCATAATTCAATTTATGATTCATAATTCATGATTTGATTCATGATTTGATTCATGATTCATGATTCAATTCATGATTTATGATTTGATTCATGCTTCATGATTCATGATTCAATTCATGATTCATGATTCATGATTCAATTCATGATTCATAATTCATGATTCATGATTCAATTCATCATTCATGATTCATGATTCATGATTCATGATTCAATTCATGATTCATGACTCAATTCATGATTCAATTCATGATTCATGATTCATGATTCATGATTCAATTCATGATTCATGACTCAATTCATGATTTGATTCATGATTCAATTCATGATTCATAATTCAATTAATGAATTAATTCATGATTCAAATCATGATAAAATTCATGATTCATGATTCATTATTTGATTCATGATTCATGATTCATGATTCAATTCATGATTCATGATTCATGATTCATGATTCGATTCATGATTCCTGATTCATGATTCAATTCATGATTCAATTCATCAATCATGATTCAATTCATCAATTCATGATTCATAATTCATAATTCATGATTCAATTCATGATTCAAAATTTATGATTCATGATTCAATTCATGAATCAATTCATGATTCATGATTCATGATTCAATTCATGATTCATAATTCATAATTCATGATACAATTCATGATTCATAATTTATGATTCATGATTTGATTCATGATTCAATTCATAATTCATAATTTGTGATTCATGATTCAATTCATGATTCATGATTCAATTCATGATTCGAATCCTTATTCAATTCATGATTCATGATTCAATTTATGATTCATGATTCATGATTCATGATACAATTCATTATTTATGGTTCATGATTCATGATTCAATTCATGATTCATAATTCATAATTCATGATTCAATTCATGATTCATAATTCATGATTCATGATTCAATTCATGATTCATGATTTATGTCTCATGATTCATGAATCAATTCATTATTCATAATTCATTAATCAATTCATGATTCATGATTCATAATTCAATTCATGATTCATGATGCATGATTCGATTCATAATTCATGATTCATGATTGAATTCATCATTCATGATTCATGAATCATGATTCAATTTAAGATTCTTGACTCATTTCATGATTTGATTCATGATTCAATTCATGATTCATTATTCAATTCATGATTCATGATTCGATTTATGATTCAATTCATGATTCATGATTCGATTCATGGTTCATGATTCAATTCATGATAAAATTCATGATTTATGATTTATGATTCAATTCATGATTTAAGTCATGATTCATGATTCAATTCATGATTCATAATTCATGATTCATGATTCATGATTCGATTCATGATTCATGATTTAATTCAGTAATAGAGTCATGATTCAATTCATGATTCGATTCATGATTCATGATTCATGATTCGATTCATGATTCATGATTCAATTCATGATCCATGATTCAATTCATAATTCATGATTCATGATTCAATTCATGATTAAATTCATGATTCATGATTCATGATATATGATTCAATTCATGATTCATAATTCATAATTTATGATTCAATTCATGATTCATGAACCAATTCATGATTCATGAATCAATTCATGATTCATGAATCAATTCATGATTCATAATTCATGATTCATGATTGAATTCATCATTCATGATTCATGATTCATGATTCAATTCATGATTCTTTACTCATTTCATGATTCGATTCATGATTCAATTCATGATTCATTATTCAATTCATGATTCATGATTCGATTTATGATTCAATTCATGATTCATGATTCGATTTATGATTTAATTCATGATAAAATTCATGATTCATGATTCGATTCATGATTCATGATTCATGATTCATGATTCGATTCATGATTCCTGATTCATGATTCAATTCATGATTCATGATTCAATTCATGATTCATGATTCGATTCATGATTCTTGATTCATGATTCATGATTCGATTCATGATTCATGATTCATAATTCAATTCATGATTCAACTCATGAATCATGATTCATGATTCAATTTATGATTCATGATTCATGATTCATGATTCAATTCATGATTTATGATTTATGATTCAATTCATGATTTAAGTCATGATTCATGATTCAATTCATGATTCATAATTCATGATTCATGATTCATGATTCGATTCATGATTCATGATTTAATTCAGTAATAGAGTCATGATTCAATTCATGATTCGATTCATGATTCATGATTCATGATTCGATTCATGATTCATTATTCAATTCATGATCCATGATTCAATTCATAATTCATGATTCATGATTCAATTCATGATTAAATTCATGATTCATGATTCATGATATATGATTCAATTCATGATTCATAATTCATAATTTATGATTCAATTCATGATTCATGAACCAATTCATGATTCATGAATCAATTCATGATTCATGAATCAATTCATGATTCATAATTCATGATTCATGATTGAATTCATCATTCATGATTCATGATTCATGATTCAATTCATGATTCTTTACTCATTTCATGATTCGATTCATGATTCAATTCATGATTCATTATTCAATTCATGATTCATGATTCGATTTATGATTCAATTCATGATTCATGATTCGATTTATGATTTAATTCATGATAAAATTCATGATTCATTATTCGATTCATGATTCATGATTCAATTCATGATTAATGATTCATAATGCATGATTCGATTCATGATTCCTGATTCATGATTCAATTCATCATTCATGATTCATGATTCATGATTCAATTCATGATTCATGACTCAATTCATGATTTTATTCATGAATCAAATTATGATTCATAATTCAATTCATGAATTAATTCATGATTCAATTCATGATAAAATTTATGATTCATGATTCGATTCATGATTCATGATTCATGATTCATGATTCGATTCATGATTCCTGATTCATGATTCAATTCATGATTCATGATTCAATTCATGATTCATGATTCAATTCATGATTCTTGATTCATGATTCATGATTCGATTCATGATTTACGATTCATGCTTCAATTCATGATTCATGATTCATGATTCATGATTCAATTCATGATTCATGATTCATAATTCAATTCATGATTCAACTCATGATTCATGATTCATGATTCAACTCATGATTCATGATTCATGATTCAATTTATGATTCATGATTCATGATTCAGGATTCAATTCATGATTTATGATTTATGATTCAATTCATGATTCAAATCATGATTCATGATTCAATTCATGATTCATAATTCATGATTCATGATTCATGATTCGATTCATGATTCATGATTTAATTCAGTAAAAGAGTCATGATTCAATTCATGATTCGATTCATGATTCATGATTCATGATTCGATTCATGATTCATGATTCAATTCATGATCCATGATTCAATTCATAATTCATGATTCATGATTCAATTCATGATTAAATTCATGATTCATGATTCATGATATATGATTAAATTCATGATTGATAATTCATAATTTATGATTCAATTCATGATTCATGAACCAATTCATGATTCATGAATCAATTCATGATTCATGAATCAATTCATGATTCATAATTCATGATTCATGATTGAATTCATCATTCATGATTCATGATTCATGATTCAATTCATGATTCTTTACTCATTTCATGATTCAATTCATGATTCATAATTCATGATTCAATTCATGATTCATAATTCATGATTCATGATTCGATTCATGACTCATGATTCATGTTTCATTATTCGATTCATGATTCATGATTCAATTCATGATTTATGATTCATGATTTAATTCATGATTCATGATTCAATTCATGATTCAATTTATGATTCATGATTCGATTCATAATTCATGATTCATGATTCAATTCTCAATTCATGATTCATGAATCGATTTATGATTCATGAGTTATGAATCAATTCATGATTCATTAATCATGATTCATGATTCAATTCATGATTCAAATTCAATTCATGATTCATAATTCATGATTCATTAATCATGATTCATGATTCAATTCATGATTCATGATTCAATTCATGATTCATAATTCATGATTCATTATTCAATTCATGATTTATAATTCAATTCATGATTCAAATCCTATTCATGTTTCAAATCCTGATTTAAATAATGATTCATGATTCGATTTATGATTCATGATTCATGATTCATGATTCAATTCATAATTCAATTCATTATTTATGATTCTAATTCAATTCATGATTCATGATTCATGATTCATGATTCGATTCATGATTCATGATTCATGATTCATGATTTGATTCATGATTCATGATTCAATTCATGATTCATGATTCATGATTCGATTCATGATTCATGATTCATGATTCAATTCATTAATCATGATTCATGATTTGATTCATAATTCATGATTCAATTCATGATTCATGATTCAATTCATGAGTCGATTCATGATTCATGATTCATGATTCAATTCATGATTCATGATTCATGATTTAATTCATGATTCAATTCATGATTCATGATTCATGATTCATGATTTATGATTCATAATTCATAATTCATGATTCAATTCATGATTCATAATTCATGATTAATGATTCAATTCATGATTCAAATTATAATTCATGATTTATAATTCAATTCATGATTCAATTCATGATTCATGATTCTTGATTCAATTCATGATTCATGATTCATGATTCAATTCATGATTCATTTTTCAATTCATGATTCGATTCATGATTCAATTCATGATTCATGATTCGATTTATGATTCATGATTCAATTCATGATTCATGATTCAATTCATGATTCAATTCATGATTCAATTCATGATTCATGATTCAATTAATGATTCATGATTCGATTCATGATTCATGATTCAATTCATGATTCAATTCATGATTCATGATTCATGATTCATGATTCAATTCATGAT
This sequence comes from Mixophyes fleayi, assembly GCF_038048845.1. Lineage (NCBI taxonomy): Eukaryota > Metazoa > Chordata > Amphibia > Anura > Limnodynastidae > Mixophyes > Mixophyes fleayi. The sequence goes on from NW_027448185.1 coordinate 36,419, forward strand.
TCATGATTCAATTCATGATTCATAATTCATGATTCATGATTCAATTCATGATTCAATTCATGATTCATGATTCATAATTCAATTCATGATTCATGATTCATGATTCGATTCATAATTCATGATTCATGATTCAATTCATTATTCATGATTCATGATTCATGATTCAATTCATGATTCTTGACTCATTTCATGATTCGATTCATGATTCAATTCATGATTCATTATTGAATTCATGATTCATGATTCGATTTATGATTCAATTCATGATTCATGATTCAATTCATGATTCATGATTCAATTCATGATAAAATTCATGATTCATGATTCATTATTCGATTCATGATTCATGATTCAATTCATGATTCATGATTTATAATGCATGATTCGATTCATGATTCCTGATTCATGATTCAATTCATGATTCATGATTCATGATTCAATTCATGATTTATGATTTGATTCATGATTCTTGATTCATGATTCAATTTATGATTCATGATTTAATTCATTAATCGATTCATGATTCAATTCATGATTCGATTCATGATTCATGATTCAAATCATGATTCATGATTCAATTCATGATCCATGATTCAATGCATGATTTATGATTCAATTCATGATTCAATTCATGATTCATGATTCATGATTCAATTCATGATTTATGATTTAATTCATGATTCAATTCATGATTCATGATTCAATTCATGATTCATAATTCATGATTCATGATTCGATTCATGATTCATGATTCAATTCATGATTCATGATTCATGATTCGATTCATAATTCATGATTCATTATTCAAATTATGATTCATGATTCATGATTCGATTCATAATTCATGATTCATGATTCAATTCATGATTCATGATTCGATTCATAATTCATGATTCATGATTCAATTCATGATTCATGATTTATTATTCGATTCATGATTCATGATTTATGATTCAATTCATCATTCATGATTCAATTCATGATTCATGATTTGATTCATAATTCATGATTCATGATTCAATTCATGATTCATGATTTATTATTCGATTCATGATTCATGATTTATGATTCAATTCATCATTCATAATTCATGATTCATGATTCAATTCATCATTCATGATTCATGATTCATGATTCAATTCATGATTCATGACTCAATTCATGATTTGATTCATGAATCAAATTATGATTCATAATTCAATTCATGAATTAATTCATGATTCAATTCATGATAAAATTCATGATTCATGATTCGATTCATGATTCATGATTCATGATTCATGATTCGATTCATGATTCCTGATTCATGATTCAATTCATGATTCATTATTCAATTCATGATTCATGATTCGATTCATGATTCTTGATTCATGATTCATGATTCGATTCATGATTTATGATTCATGCTTCAATTTATGATTCATGATTCATGATTCAATTCATGATTCATGATTAATAATTCAATTCATGATTCAACTCATGATTCATGATTCATGATTCAATTTATGATTCATGATTCATGATTCATGATTCAATTCATGATTTATGATTTATGATTCAATTCATGATTTAAGTCATGATTCATGATTCAATTCATGATTCATAACTCATGATTCATGATTCATGATTCGATTCATGATTCATGATTTAATTCAGTAATAAAGTCATGATTCAATTCATGATTCGATTCATAATTCATGATTCATGATTCGATTCATGATTCATGATTCAATTCATGATCCATGATTCAATTCATAATTCATGATTCATGATTCAATTCATGATTAAATTCATGATTCATGATATATGATTCAATTCATGATTCATAATTCATAATTTATGATTCAATTCATGATTCATGAACCAATTCATGATTCATGAATCAATTCATGATTCATGAATCAATTCATGATTCATAATTCATGATTCATGATTGAATTCATCATTCATGATTCATGATTCATGATTCAATTCATGATTCTTTACTCATTTCATGATTCGATTCATGATTCAATTCATGATTCATTATTCAATTCATGATTCATGATTCGATTTATGATTCAATTCATGATTCATGATTCGATTCATGATTCAATTCATGATAAAATTCATGATTCATTATTCGATTCATGATTCATGATTCAATTCATGATTAATGATTCATAATGCATGATTCGATTCATGATTCCTGATTCATGATTCAATTCATCATTCATGATTCATGATTCATGATTCAATTCATGATTCATGACTCAATTCATGATTTGATTCATGAATCAAATTATGATTCATAATTCAATTCATGAATTAATTCATGATTCAATTCATGATAAAATTCATGATTCATGATTCGATTTATGATTCATGATTCATTATTCATGATTCAATTCATAATTCAATTCATTATTTATGATTCTAATTCAATTCATGATTCATGATTCATGATTCATGATTCGATTCATGATTCATGATTCATGATTCATGATTTGATTCATGATTCATGATTCAATTCATGATTCATGATTCATGATTCGATTCATGATTCATGATTCATGATTCAATTCATTAATCATGATTCATGATTTGATTCATAATTCATGATTCAAGTCATGATTCATGATTCAATTCATGAGTCGATTCATGATTCATGATTCATGATTCAATTCATGATTCATGATTCATGATTTAATTCATGATTCAATTCATGATTCATGATTCATGATTCATGATTTATGATTCATAATTCATAATTCATGATTCAATTCATGATTCATAATTCATGATTAATGATTCAATTCATGATTCAAATTATAATTCATGATTTATAATTCAATTCATGATTCAATTCATGATTCATGATTCTTGATTCAATTCATGATTCATGATTCATTTCATAATTCATAATTCATGATTCATGATTCATGATTCATGATTCAATTCATGATTCATTTTTCAATTCATGATTCGATTCATGATTCAATTCATGATTCATGATTCGATTTATGATTCATGATTCATGATTCAATTCATGATTCATGATTCAATTCATGATTCAATTCATGATTCAATTCATGATTCATGATTCAATTAATGATTCATGATTCGATTCATGATTCAATTCATGATTCAATTCATGATTCATGATTCATGATTCATGATTCAATTCATGATTCATGATTCATGATTCAATTCATGATTCATGATTCATGATTCAATTCATGATTCATGATTTGATACATGATTCATGATTCATGATTCAATTCATGATTCATGATTCATGAATCAATTTATGATTCATGAGTTATGAATCAATTCATGATTCATTAATCATGATTCATGATTCAATTCATGATTCATGATTCAATTCATGATTCATAATTCATGATTCATTAATCATGATTCATGATTCAATTCATGATTCATGATTCAATTCATGATTCATAATTCATGATTCATTATTCAATTCATGATTTATAATTCAATTCATGATTCAAATCCTATTCATGATTCGAATCCTGATTTAAATCATGATTCATGATTCGATTTATGATTCATGATTCATGATTCATGATTTGATTCATGATTCATGATTCAATTCATGATTCATGATTCATGATTCGATTCATGATTCATGATTCATGATTCAATTCATTAAATATGATTCATGATTTGATTCATAATTCATGATTCAATTCATGATTCATGATTCAATTCATGAGTCGATTCATGATTCATGATTCATGATTCAATTCATGATTCATGATTCATGATTTAATTCATGATTCAATTCATGATTCATGATTAATGATTCATGATTTATGATTCATAATTCATAATTCATTATTTAATTCATGATTCATAATTCATGATTAATGATTCAATTCATGATTCAAATTATAATTCATGATTTATGATTCAATTCATGATTCAATTCATGAGTCATGATTCATGATTCAATTCATGATTCATGATACATGATTAATTTCATAATTCATAATTCATGATTCATGATTCATGATTCATGATTCAATTCAAGATTCATGATTCATGATTCATGATTCATAATTCATGATTCAATTCATGATTCATTTTTCAATTCATGATTCGATTCATGATTCAATTCATGATTCATGATTCGATTTATGATTCATGATTCATGATTCAATTCATGATTCATGATTCAATTCATGATTCAATTCATGATTCATGATTCAATTAATGATTCATGATTCGATTCATGATTCATGATTCAATTCATGATTCATGATTCATGATTCATGATTCAATTCATGATTCATAATTCATGATTCAATTCATGATTCATGATTCATGATTCGATACATGATTCATGATTCATGATTCAATTCATCATTCATGATTCATGATTCATGATTCAATTCATGATTCATAATTCATGATTCATGATTCAATTCATCATTCATGATTCATGATTCATGATTCAATTCATGATTCATGATTCAATTCATGATTCATTATTCGATTCATGATTTATGATTCATGATTCAATTCATCATTCATGATTCATGATTCATGATTCAATTCATGATTCATAATTCATGATTCATGATTCAATTCATGATTCATGATTCATGATTCATGATTCAATTCATGATTCATGACTCAATTCATGATTCAATTCATCATTCATGATTCATGATTCATGATTCAATTCATGATTTATGACTCAATTCATGATTTGATTCATGATTCAATTCATGATTCAATTCATGATTCATAATTCAATTCATGAATTAATTCATGATTCATGATTCAATTCATGATTAATGATTCATAATGCATGATTCGATTCATGATTCCTAAATCATGATTCAATTCATCATTCATGATTCATGATTCAATTCATGAATCATGATTCGATTCATGATTCTTGATTCAGTTCATGATTTGATTCATGATTCAATTCATGATTTGATTCATGATTCATGATTAGATTCATGATTCATGCTTCAATTCATGATTCATGATTCGATTCATGATTCATGATTCAATTCATGATTCAATTCATAATTCATGATTCATGATTCAATTTAAGATTCATAATTCATGATTCAATTCATGATTCATAATTCATGATTAATGATTCAATTCATGATTCAAATTATAATTCATGATTTATGATTCAATTCCTGATTCAATTCATGATTCATGATTCATGATTCAATTCATGATTCATGATACATGATTCATTTCATAATTCATAATTCATGATTCATGATTCATGATTCATGATTCAATTCAAGATTCATGATTCATGATTCATGATTCATGATTCATGATTCAATTCATGATTCATTTTTCAATTCATGATTCGATTCATGATTCAATTCATGATTCATGATTTGATTTATGATTCATGATTCATAATTCAATTCATGATTCATGATTCAATTCATGATTCAATTCATGATTCATGATTCAATTAATGATTCATGATTCGATTCATGATTCATGATTCAATTCATGATTCGATTCATGATTCATGATTCATGATTCATGATTCGATACATGATTCATGATTCATGATTCAATTCATCATTCATGATTCATGATTCATGATTCAATTCATGATTCATAATTCATGATTCATGATTCAATTCATCATTCATGATTCATGATTCATGATTCAATTCATGATTCATGATTCAATTCATGATTCATTATTCGATTCATGATTCATGATTCATGATTCAATTCATCATTCATGATTCATGATTCATGATTCAATTCATGATTCATAATTCATGATTCATGATTCAATTCATGATTCATGATTCATGATTCATGATTCAATTCATGATTCATGACTCAATTCATGATTCAATTCATCATTCATGATTCATGATTCATGATTCAATTCATGATTTATGACTCAATTCATGATTTGATTCATGATTCAATTCATGATTCAATTCATGATTCATAATTCAATTCTTGAATTAATTCATGATTCATGATTCAATTCATGATTAATGATTCATAATGCATGATTCGATTCATGATTCCTAAATCATGATTCAATTCATGATTCATGATTCATGATTCAATTCATGAATCATGATTCGATTCATGATTCTTGATTCAGTTCATGATTTGATTCATGATTCAATTCATGATTTGATTCATGATTCATGATTAGATTCATGATTCATGCTTCAATTCATGATTCATGATTTATGATTCAATTCATGATTCATGATTTGATTCATGATTCTTGATTCATGATTCAATTTATGATTCATGATTTAATTCATTAATCGATTCATGATTCAATTCATGATTTGATTCATGATTCATGATTCATGATTCAAATCATGATTCATGATTCAATTCATGATCCATGATTCAATTCATGATTTATGACTCAATTCATGATTCAATTCATGATTCATGATTCATGATTCATGATTCAATTCATGATTCATAATTCATAATTCATGATTCAATTCATGATTCATGAATCAATTCATGATTCAAGAATCAATTCATGATTCATAATTCAAGATTCATTATTCGATTCATGATTCATGATTCAATTCATAATTCATGATTCATGATTCGATTCATAATTCATGATTCATGATTCAATTCATGATTCATGATTGGATTCATAATTCATGATTCATGATTCATGATTCATGATTCAATTCATGATTCATGATTCAATTCATAATTCATAATTCAATTCATAATTCATAATTCATGATTCATGATTCAATTCATGATTCATGATTCAATTCATGATTCTTGATTCATGATTCAATTTATGATTCATGATTTAATTCATTAATCGATTCATGATTCAATTCATGATTCGATTCATGATTCATGATTCATGATTCAAATCATGATTCATGATTCAATTAATGATCCATGATTCAATTCATGATTTATGATTCAATTCATGATTCAATTCATTATTCATGATTCATGATTCATGATTCAATTCATGATTCATAATTCATAATTCATGATTCAATTCATGATTCATGAATCAATTCATGATTCATAATTCAAGATTCATGATTCGATTCATGATTCATGATTCAATTCATGATTCATGATTCATGATTCGATTCATAATTCAAGATTCATGATTCAATTCATGATTCATGATTCATGATTCGATTCATAATTCATGATTCATGATTCATGATTCAATTCATGATTCATAATTCATGATTCATGATTCAATTCATGATTCATGATTCATGATTCATGATTCATGATTCAATTCATGATTCATGACTCAATTCATGATTCAATTCATCATTCATGATTCATGATTCATGATTCAATTCATGATTCATGACTCAATTCATGATTTGATTCATGATTCATGATTAAATTCATGATTCATGATTCATGATTCATGATTCGATTCATGCTTCATGATTCATGATTCAATTCATGATTCATGATTCATGATTCATGATTCAATTCATGATTCATAATTCATGATTCATGATTCAATTCATGATTCATGATTCATGATTCATGATTCATGATTCAATTCATGATTCATGACTCAATTCATGATTCAATTCATCATTCATGATTCATGATTCATGATTCAATTCATGATTCATGACTCAATTCATGATTTGATTCATGATTCAATTCATGATTCATAATTCAATTAATGAATTAATTCATGATTCAAATCATGATAAAATTCATGATTCATGATTCATTATTTGATTCATGATTCATGATTCATGATTCAATTCATGATTCATGATTCATGATTCATGATTCGATTCATGATTCCTGATTCATGATTCAATTCATGATTCAATTCATCAATCATGATTCAATTCATCAATTCATGATTTATGATTCATGATTCAATTCATGATTCATAATTCATAATTCATGATTCAATTCATGATTCAAAATTTATGATTCATGATTCAATTCATGAATCAATTCATGATTCATGATTCATGATTCAATTCATGATTCATAATTCATAATTCATGATACAATTCATGATTCATAATTTATGATTCATGATTTGATTCATGATTCAATTCATAATTCATAATTTGTGATTCATGATTCAATTCATGATTCATGATTCAATTCATGATTCGAATCCTTATTCAATTCATGATTCATGATTCAATTTATGATTCATGATTCATGATTCATGATACAATTCATTATTCATGGTTCATGATTCATGATTCAATTAATGATTCATAATTCATAATTCATGATTCAATTCATGATTCATAATTCATGATTCATGATTCAATTCATGATTCATGATTTATGTCTCATGATTCATGAATCAATTCATGATTCATAATTCATTAATCAATTCATGATTCATGATTCATAATTCAATTCATGATTCATGATGCATGATTCGATTCATAATTCATGATTCATGATTGAATTCATCATTCATGATTCATGATTCATGATTCAATTTATGATTCTTGACTCATTTCATGATTTGATTTATGATTCAATTCATGATTCATTATTCAATTCATGATTCATGATTCGATTTATGATTCAATTCATGATTCATGATTTGATTCATGGTTCATGATTCAATTCATGATAAAATTCATGATTCATGATTCATTATTCGATTCATGATTCATGATTCATGATTCAATTCATGATTCATGATTCATAATGCATGATTCGATTTATGATTCCTGATTCATGATTCAATTCATGATTCATGATTTATGATTCAATTCATGATTCATGATTTGATTCATGATTCTTGATTCATGATTCAATTTATGATTCATGATTTAATTCATTAATCGATTCATGATTCAATTTATGATTTGATTCATGATTCATGATTCATGATTCAAATCATGATTCATGATTCAATTCATGATCCATGATTCAATTCATGATTTATGACTCAATTCATGATTCAATTCATGATTCATGATTCATGATTCATGATTCAATTCATGATTCATAATTCATAATTCATGATTCAATTCATGATTCATGAATCAATTCATGATTCATGAATCAATTCATGATTCAAGAATCAATTCATGATTCATAATTCAAGATTCATTATTCGATTCATGATTCATGATTCAATTCATGATTCATGATTCATGATTCGATTCATAATTCATGATTCATGATTCAATTCATGATTCATGATTCATGATTCGATTCATAATTCATGATTCATGATTCAATTCATGATTCATGATTCAATTCATGATTCATGATTCATGATTCAATTCATGATTCATGATTCAATTCATAATTCATAATTCAATTCATAATTCATAATTCATGATTCATGATTCAATTCATGATTCATGATTCAATTCATGATTCTTGATTCATGATTCAATTTATGATTCATGATTTAATTCATTAATCGATTCATGATTCAATTCATAATTCGATTCATGATTCATGATTCATGATTCAAATCATGATTCATGATTCAATTAATGATCCATGATTCAATTCATGATTTATGATTCAATTCATGATTCAATTCATTATTCATGATTCATGATTCATGATTCAATTCATGATTCATAATTCATAATTCATGATTCAATTCATGATTCATGAATCAATTCATGATTCATAATTCAAGATTCATGATTCGATTCATGATTCATGATTCAATTCATGATTCATGATTCATGATTCGATTCATAATTCAAGATTCATGATTCAATTCATGATTCATGATTCATGATTCGATTCATAATTCATGATTCATGATTAAATTCATGATTCATGATTCATGATTCATGATTCGATTCATGCTTCATGATTCATGATTCAATTCATGATTCATGATTCATGATTCAATTCATGATTCATAATTCATGATTCATGATTCAATTCATGATTCATGATTCATGATTCATGATTCATGATTCATGATTCAATTCATGATTCATGACTCAATTCATGATTCAATTCATCATTCATGATTCATGATTCATGATTCAATTCATGATTCATGACTCAATTCATGATTTGATTCATGATTGAATTCATGATTCATAATTCAATTAATGAATTAATTCATGATTCAAATCATGATAAAATTCATGATTCATATTCATTATTTGATTCATGATTCATGATTCATGATTCAATTCATGATTCATGATTCATGATTCATGATTCGATTCATGATTCCTGATTCATGATTCAATTCATGATTCAATTCATCAATCATGATTCAATTCATCAATTCATGATTTATGATTCATGATTCAATTCATGATTCATAATTCATAATTCATGATTCAAAATTTATGATTCATGATTCAATTCATGAATCAATTCATGATTCATGATTCATGATTCAATTCATGATTCATAATTTATGATTCATGATTTGATTCATGATTCAATTCATAATTCATAATTTGTGATTCATGATTCAATTCATGATTCATGATTCAATTCATGATTCGAATCCTTATTCAATTCATGATTCATGATTCAATTTATGATTCATGATTCATGATTCATGATACAATTCATTATTCATGGTTCATGATTCATGATTCAATTCATGATTCATAATTCATGATTCAATTCATGATTCATAATTCATGATTCATGATTCAATTCATGATTCATGATTTATGTCTCATGATTCATGAATCAATTCATGATTCATAATTCATTAATCAATTCATGATTCATGATTCATAATTCAATTCATGATTCATGATGCATGATTCGATTCATAATTCATGATTCATGATTGAATTCATCATTCATGATTCATGATTCAATTTATGATTCTTGACTCATTTCATGATTTGATTCATGATTCAATTCATGATTCATTATTCAATTCATGATTCATGATTCGATTTATGATTCAATTCATGATTCATGATTTGATTCATGGTTCATGATTCAATTCATGATAAAATTCATGATTCATGATTCATTATTCGATTCATGATTCATGATTCATGATTCAATTCATGATTCATGATTCATAATGCATGATTCGATTTATGATTCCTGATTCATGATTCAATTCATGATTCATGATTTATGATTCAATTCATGATTCATGATTTGATTCATGATTCTTGATTCATGATTCAATTTATGATTCATGATTTAATTCATTAATCGATTCATGATTCAATTCATGATTTGATTCATGATTCATGATTCATGATTCAAATCATGATTCATGATTCAATTCATGATCCATGATTCAATTCATGATTTATGACTCAATTCATGATTCAATTCATGATTCATGATTCATGATTCATGATTCAATTCATGATTCATAATTCATAATTCATGATTCAATTCATGATTCATGAATCAATTCATGATTCATGAATCAATTCATGATTCAAGAATCAATTCATGATTCATAATTCAAGATTCATTATTCGATTCATGATTCATGATTCAATTCATGATTCATGATTCATGATTCGATTCATAATTCATGATTCATGATTCAATTCATGATTCATGATTCATGATTCGATTCATAATTCATGATTCATGATTCAATTCATGATTCATGATTCACTTCATGATTCATGATTCATGATTCAATTCATGATTCATGATTCAATTCATAATTCATAATTCAATTCATAATTCATAATTCATGATTCATGATTCAATTCATGATTCATGATTCAATTCATGATTCTTGATTCATGATTCAATTTATGATTCATGATTTAATTCATTAATCGATTCATGATTCAATTCATGATTCGATTCATGATTCATGATTCAAATCATGATTCATGATTCAATTAATGATCCATGATTCAATTCATGATTTATGATTCAATTCATGATTCAATTCATTATTCATGATTCATGATTCATGATTCAATTTATGATTCATAATTCATAATTCATGATTCAATTCATGATTCATGAATCAATTCATGATTCATAGTTCAAGATTCATGATTCGATTCATGATTCATGATTCAATTCATGATTCATGATTCATGATTCGATTCATAATTCAAGATTCATGATTCAATTCATGATTCATGATTCATGATTCGATTCATAATTCATGATTCATGATTAAATTCATGATTCATGATTCATGATTTGATTCATGATTAATGATTTATGATTCAATTCATGATTCATGATTCATGATTCATGATTCAATTCATGATTCATGATTCAATTCATAATTCATAATTTGTGATTCATGATTCAAATTTATGATTCATGATTCAATTCATGATTCGAATCCTTATTCAATTCATGATTCATGATTCAATTTATGATTCATGATTCATGATACAATTCATTATTCATGGTTCATGATTCATGATTCAATTCATGATTCATAATTCATAATTCATGATTCAATTCATGATTCATGATTCAATTCATGATTCAATTCATGATTCATGATTTATGATTCATGATTCATGAATCAATTCATGATTCATAATTCATGATTCAATTCATGATTCATGATTCATAATTCAATTCATGATTCCTGATTCATGATTCGATTCATAATTCATGATTCATGATTGAATTCATCATTCATGATTCAATTTATGATTCTTGACTCATTTCATGATTCGATTCATGATTCAATTCATGATTCATTTTTCAATTCATGATTCATGATTCGATTTATGATTCAATTCATGATTCATGATTCGATTCATGATTTATGATTCAATTCATGATATATTCATGATTCATGATTCATTATTCGATTCATGATTTATGATTCATGATTCAATTCATGATTCATGATTCGATTCATGATTTATGATTCAATTCATGATATATTCATGATTCATGATTCATTATTCGATTCATGATTTATGATTCATGATTCAATTCATGATTCATGATTTGATTCATGATTCTTGATTCATGATTCAATTTATGATTCATGATTTAATTCATTAATCGATTCATGATTCAATTCATGATTCGATTCGTGATTCATGATTCATGATTCAAATCATGATTCATGATTCAATTTATGATCCATGATTCAATTCATGATTTATGATTCAATTCATGATTCAATTCATGATTCATGATTCATGATTCAATTCATGATCCATAATTCATAATTCATGATTCAATTCATGATTCATGAATCAATTCATGATTCATGAAACAATTCATGATTCATAATTCAAGATTCATGATTCAATTCATGATTCATTATTCAATTCATGATTCATGATTCATGATTCGATTATTAATTCATGATTTATGATTCAATTCATGATTCATGATTCATGATTCGATTCATGATTCATGATTCATGATTCAATTCATGATTCATGATTCATGATTCATGATTCAATTCATGATTCATGATTCAATTCATAATTCATAATTCAATTCATATTTCATAATTCGTGATTCATGATTCAATTCATGATTCATGATTCAATTCTTGATTCGAATCCTTATTCAATTCATGATTCATGATTCAATTTATGATTCATGATTCATGATTCATGATACAATTCATTATTCATGGTTCATGATTCATGATTCAATTCATGATTCATAATTCATAATTCATGATTCAATTCATGATTCATAATTCATGATTCATGATTCAATTCATGATTCAATTCATGATTCATGATTTATGATTTATGATTCATGATTCATGATTTATGATTCATGATTCATGAATCAATTCATGATTCATGAATCAATTCATGATTCATAATTCATGATTCAATTCATGATTCATGATTCATAATTCAATTCATGATTCATGATTCATGATTCGATTCATAATTCATGATTCATGATTCAATTCATGATTCAATTCATCAATTATGATTCATTATTCAATTCATGATTCATAATTCATGATTCAATTCATGATTCATAATTCATAATTCATGATTCAATTCATGATTCATAATTTATGATTCATGATTTAATTCATGATTCAATTCATGATTCATGATTTATGATTCATGATTAATGAATCAATTCATGATTCATAATTCATGATTCAATTCATGATTCATGATTCATAATTCAATTCATGATTCATGATTCAATTCATGAATCATGATTCAATTCATAATTCAATTCATGATTCATGATTCAATTTATGATTCATGATTCATGATTTAATTCATGATTCATGATTCAATTCATGATTCAATTCATTATTCAATTCATGATTCATGATTCGATTCATGATTCATGATTCAATTCATGATTCATTATTCATGATTCATGATTCGATTCATGATTCATGATTCAATTCATGATTCACTAATCAATTTATGAATCATGATTCAATTCATGGTTCATGATTCGATTCATGATTCTTGATTCATGATTCGATTCATGATTCATGATTCAATTCATGATTCATGATTCAATTCATGATTCATGATTTGATTCATGATTCTTGATTCATGATTCGATTCATGATTCATGATTCATGATTCAATTCATGATTCATAAATCAATTCATGATTCAATTAATCATTCATGATTCATGATTCATGATTCAATTCATGATTCATGACTCAATTCATGATTTGATTCATGAATCAAATTATGATTCATAATTCAATTCATGAATTAATTCATGATTCAATTCATGATAAAATTTATGATTCATGATAAAATTCATGATTCATGATTCATTATTTGATTAATGATTCATGATTCATGATTCGATTCATGATTCCTGATTCATGATTCAATTCATGATTCATGATTCAATTCATGATTCATGATTCGATTCATGATTCTTGATTCATGATTCGATTCATGATTTATGATTCATGCTTCAATTCATGATTCATGATTCATGATTTATGATTTAATTCATGATTCATGATTCATGATTCAATTCATCATTCAATTCATGATTCATGATTCATGATTCAATTTATGATTCATGTTTTAAATTATGATTCATAATTCATGATTCATGATTCATGATTCATGATTTAATTCAGTAATCGAGTCATGATTCAATTCATGATTCGATTCATGATTCATGATTCATGATTCGATTCATGATTCATGATTCATGATTCAATTCATGATCCATGATTCAAATTTAATTCATGATTCATGATTCAATTCATGATTAAATTCATGATTCATGATGCATGATATATGATTCAATTCATGATTCATAATTCATAATTTATGATTCAATTCATGATTCATGAACCAATTCATGATTCATGAATCAATTCATGATTCATGAATCAATTCATGATTCATAATTCATGATTCATGATTGAATTCATCATTTATGATTCATGATTCATGATTCAATTCATGATTCTTGACTCATTTCATGATTCGATTCATGATTCAATTCATAATTCATTATTCAATTCATGATTCATGATTCGATTTATGATTCAATTCATGATTCATGATTCGATTCATGATTCATGATTCAATTCATGATAAAATTCATGATTCATGATTCATTATTCGATTCATGATTCATGATTCAATTCATGATTAATGATTCATAATGCATGATTCGATTCATGATTCCTGATTCATGATTCATGATTCATGATTTAATTCATGATTCGATTCATGATTCATGATTCATGATTCATGATTTGATTCATGATTCATGCTTCAATTCACGATTCATGATTCGATTCATGATTCATGATTCATGATTCAATTCATGATTTAATTCATGATTCAATTCATGATTCATGATTCATGATTCAATTCATGATTCATGATTCAATTCATGATTCTTGATTCATGATTCAATTTATGATTCATGATTTAATTCATTAATCGATTCATGATTCAATTCATGATTCGATTCATGATTCATGATTGAAATCATGATTCATGATTCAATTAATGATCCATGATTCAATTCATGATTTATGA
This sequence comes from Mixophyes fleayi, assembly GCF_038048845.1. Classification (NCBI taxonomy): domain Eukaryota; kingdom Metazoa; phylum Chordata; class Amphibia; order Anura; family Limnodynastidae; genus Mixophyes; species Mixophyes fleayi. The sequence continues at coordinate 52,349 of NW_027448185.1, forward strand.
TTCAATTCATGATTCAATTCATTATTCATGATTCATGATTCATGATTCAATTCATGATTCATAATTCATAATTCATGATTCAATTCATGATTCATGAATCAATTCATGATTCATGAATCAATTCATGATTCATAATTCAAGATTCATGATTCGATTCATGATTCATGATTCAATTCATGATTCATGATTCATAATTCGATTCATAATTCAAGATTCATGATTCAATTCATGATTTATGATTCATAGTTCGATTCATAATTCATGATTCATGATTAAATTCATGATTCATGATTCATGATTTGATTCATGATTAATGATTCATGATTCAATTCATGATTCATGATTCAATTCATGATTCATGATTCATGATTCAATTCATGATTCATGATTCAATTCATGATTCATGACTCAATTCATGATTTGATTCATGAATCAAATTATGATTCATAATTCAATTCATGAATTAATTCATGATTCAATTCATGATAAAATTTATGATTCATGATAAAATTCATGATTCATGATTCATTATTTGATTAATGATTCATGATTCATGATTCATGATTCGATTCATGATTCCTGATTCATGATTCAATTCATGATTCATGATTCAATTCATGATTCATGATTGGATTCATGATTCCTGATTCATGATTCGATTCATGATTTATGATTCATGCTTCAATTCATGATTCATGATTCATGATTCAATTTATGATTCATGATTCATGATTCATGATTTGATTCATGATTCATGCTTCAATTCACGATTCATGATTCGATTCATGATTCATGATTCATGATTCAATTCATGATTTAATTCATGATTCAATTCATGATTCATGATTCATGATTCAATTCATGATTCATGATTCAATTCATGATTCTTGATTCATGATTCAATTTATGATTCATGATTTAATTCATTAATCGATTCATGATTCAATTCATGATTCGATTCATGATTCATGATTGAAATCATGATTCATGATTCAATTAATGATCCATGATTCAATTCATGATTTATGATTCAATTCATGATTCAATTCATTATTCATGATTCATGATTCATGATTCAATTCATGATTCATAATTCATAATTCATGATTCAATTCATGATTCATGAATCAATTCATGATTCATAATTCAAGATTCATGATTCGATTCATGATTCATGATTCAATTCATGATTCATGATTCATAATTCGATTCATAATTCAAGATTCATGATTCAATTCATGATTTATGATTCATAGTTCGATTCATAATTCATGATTCATGATTAAATTCATGATTCATGATTCATGATTTGATTCATGATTAATGATTCATGATTCAATTCATGATTCATGATTCAATTCATGATTCATGATTCATGATTCAATTCATGATTCATGATTCAATTCATGATTCATGACTCAATTCATGATTTGATTCATGAATCAAATTATGATTCATAATTCAATTCATGAATTAATTCATGATTCAATTCATGATAAAATTTATGATTCATGATAAAATTCATGATTCATGATTCATTATTTGATTAATGATTCATGATTCATGATTCATGATTCGATTCATGATTCCTGATTCATGATTCAATTCATGATTCATGATTCAATTCATGATTCATGATTGGATTCATGATTCCTGATTCATGATTCGATTCATGATTTATGATTCATGCTTCAATTCATGATTCATGATTCATGATTCAATTTATGATTCATGATTCATGATTCATGATTCAATTCATGATTTATGATTTATGATTCAATTCATGATTCAATTCATGATTCATGTTTTAAATTATGATTCATAATTCATGATTCATGATTCATGATTCATGATTTAATTCAGTAATCGAGTCATGATTCAATTCATGATTCGATTCATGATTCATGATTCATGATTCGATTCATAATTCATGATTCATGATTCAATTCATGATCCATGATTCAATTCATAATTCATGATTCATGATTCAATTCATGATTAAATTCATGATTCATGATGCATGATATATGATTCAATTCATGATTCATAATTCATAATTTATGATTCAATTCATGATTCATGAACCAATTCATGATTCATGAATCAATTCATGATTCATGAATCAATTCATGATTCATAATTCATGATTCATGATTGAATTCATCATTTATGATTCATGATTCATGAATCAATTCATGATTCTTGACTCATTTCATGATTCGATTCATGATTCAATTCATAATTCATTATTCAATTCATGATTCATGATTCGATTTATGATTCAATTCATGATTCATGATTCGATTCATGATTCATGATTCAATTCATGATAAAATTCATGATTCATGATTCATTATTCGATTCATGATTCATGATTCAATTCATGATTAATGATTCATAATGCATGATTCGATTCATGATTCCTGATTCATGATTCATGATTCATGATTTAATTCATGATTCGATTCAAGATTCTTGATTCAGTTCATGATTTGATTCATGATTCAATTTATGATTTGATTCATGATTCATGATTCATGATTCATGATTTGATTCATGATTCATGCTTCAATTCACGATTCATGATTCGATTCATGATTCATGATTCATGATTCAATTCATGTTTTAATTCATGATTCAATTCATGATTCATGATTCATGATTCAATTCATGATTCATGATTCAATTCATGATTCTTGATTCATGATTCAATTTATGATTCATGATTTAATTCATTAATCGATTCATGATTCAATTCATGATTCGATTCATGATTCATGATTCATGATTGAAATCATGATTCATGATTCAATTAATGATCCATGATTCAATTCATGATTTATGATTCAATTCATGATTCAATTCATTATTCATGATTCATGATTCATGATTCAATTCATGATTCATAATTCATAATTCATGATTCAATTCATGATTCATGAATCAATTCATGATTCATAATTCAAGATTCATGATTCGATTCATGATTCATGATTCAATTCATGATTCATGATTCATAATTCGATTCATAATTCAAGATTCATGATTCAATTCATGATTTATGATTCATAGTTCGATTCATAATTCATGATTCATGATTAAATTCATGATTCATGATTCATGATTTGATTCATGATTAATGATTTATGATTCAATTCATGATTCATGATTCATGATTCATGATTCAACTCATAATTCATAATTTGTGATTCATGATTCAAATTTATGATTCATGATTCAATTCATGATTCGAATCCTTATTCAATTCATGATTCATGATTCAATTTATGATTCATGATTCATGATTCATGATACAATTCATTATTCATGGTTCATGATTCATGATTCAATTCATGATTCATAATTCATAATTCATGATTCAATTCATGATTCATGATTCAATTCATGATTCAATTCATGATTCATGATTTATGATTCATGATTCATGAATCAATTCATGATTCATAATTCATGATTGAATTCATCATTCATGATTCAATTTATGATTCTTGACTCATTTCATGATTCGATTCATGATTCAATTCATGATTCATGATTCGATTCATGATTTATGATTCAATTCATGATATATTCATGATTCATTATTCATTATTCGATTCATGATTTATGATTCATGATTCAATTCATGATTCATGATTCGATTCATGATTTATGATTCAATTCATGATATATTCATGATTCATGATTCATTATTCGATTCATGATTTATGATTCATGATTCAATTCATGATTCATGATTTGATTCATGATTCTTGATTCATGATTCAATTTATGATTCATGATTTAATTCATTAATCGATTCATGATTCAATTCATGATTTGATTCATGATTCATGATTCATGATTCAAATCATGATTCATGATTCAATTTATGATCCATGATTCAATTCATGATTTATGATTCAATTCATGATTCAATTCATGATTCATAATTCATAATTCATGATTCAATTCATGATTCATGAATCAATTCATGATTCATGAATCAATTCATGATTCATAATTCAAGATTCATGATTCGATTCATGATTCATGATTCAATTCATGATTCATGATTCATGATTCGATTCATAATTCATGATTTATGATTCAATTCATGATTCATGATTCATGATTCGATTCATGATTCATGATTCGATTCATGATTCATGATTCATGATTCAATTCATGATTCATGATTCATGATACATGATTCAATTCATGATTCATGATTCAATTCATAATTCATAATTCAATTCATATTTCATAATTCGTGATTCATAATTCAATTCATGATTCATGATTCAATTCTTGATTCGAATCCTTATTCAATTCATGATTCATGATACAATTCATTATTCATGGTTCATGATTCATGATTCAATTCATGATTCATAATTCATAATTCATGATTCAATTCATGATTCATAATTCATGATTCATGATTCAATTCATGATTCAATTCATGATTCATGATTTATGATTTATTTTTCATGATTCATGATTTATGATTCATGATTCATGAATCAATTCATGATTCATGAATCAATTCATGATTCATAATTCATGATTCAATTCATGATTCATGATTCATAATTCAATTCATGATTCATGATTCATGATTCGATTCATAATTCATGATTCAATTTATGATTCTTGACTCATTTCATGATTCGATTCATGATTCAATTCATGATTCATGATTCGATTCATGATTTATGATTCAATTCATGATATATTCATGATTCATGATTCATTATTCGATTCATGATTTATGATTCATGATTCAATTCATGATTCATGATTTGATTCATGATTCTTGATTCATGATTCAATTTATGATTCATGATTTAATTCATTAATCGATTCATGATTCAATTCATGATTTGATTCATGATTCATGATTCATGATTCAAATCATGATTCATGATTCAATTTATGATCCATGATTCAATTCATGATTTATGATTCAATTCATGATTCAATTCATGATTCATAATTCATAATTCATGATTCAATTCATGATTCATGAATCAATTCATGATTCATAATTCAAGATTCATGATTCGATTCATGATTCATGATTCAATTCATGATTCATGATTCATAATTCGATTCATAATTCAAGATTCATGATTCAATTCATGATTTATGATTCATAGTTCGATTCATAATTCATGATTCATGATTAAATTCATGATTCATGATTCATGATTTGATTCATGATTAATGATTCATGATTCAATTCATGATTCATGATTCAATTCATGATTCATGATTCATGATTCAATTCATGATTCATGATTCAATTCATGATTCATGACTCAATTCATGATTTGATTCATGAATCAAATTATGATTCATAATTCAATTCATGAATTAATTCATGATTCAATTCATGATAAAATTTATGATTCATGATAAAATTCATGATTCATGATTCATTATTTGATTAATGATTCATGATTCATGATTCATGATTCGATTCATGATTCCTGATTCATGATTCAATTCATGATTCATGATTCAATTCATGATTCATGATTGGATTCATGATTCCTGATTCATGATTCGATTCATGATTTATGATTCATGCTTCAATTCATGATTCATGATTCATGATTCAATTTATGATTCATGATTCATGATTCATGATTCAATTCATGATTTATGATTTATGATTCAATTCATGATTCAATTCATGATTCATGTTTTAAATTATGATTCATAATTCATGATTCATGATTCATGATTCATGATTTAATTCAGTAATCGAGTCATGATTCAATTCATGATTCGATTCATGATTCATGATTCATGATTCGATTCATAATTCATGATTCATGATTCAATTCATGATCCATGATTCAATTCATAATTCATGATTCATGATTCAATTCATGATTAAATTCATGATTCATGATGCATGATATATGATTCAATTCATGATTCATAATTCATAATTTATGATTCAATTCATGATTCATGAACCAATTCATGATTCATGAATCAATTCATGATTCATGAATCAATTCATGATTCATAATTCATGATTCATGATTGAATTCATCATTTATGATTCATGATTCATGAATCAATTCATGATTCTTGACTCATTTCATGATTCGATTCATGATTCAATTCATAATTCATTATTCAATTCATGATTCATGATTCGATTTATGATTCAATTCATGATTCATGATTCGATTCATGATTCATGATTCAATTCATGATAAAATTCATGATTCATGATTCATTATTCGATTCATGATTCATGATTCAATTCATGATTAATGATTCATAATGCATGATTCGATTCATGATTCCTGATTCATGATTCATGATTCATGATTTAATTCATGATTCGATTCAAGATTCTTGATTCAGTTCATGATTTGATTCATGATTCAATTTATGATTTGATTCATGATTCATGATTCATGATTCATGATTTGATTCATGATTCATGCTTCAATTCACGATTCATGATTCGATTCATGATTCATGATTCATGATTCAATTCATGATTTAATTCATGATTCAATTCATGATTCATGATTCATGATTCAATTCATGATTCATGATTCAATTCATGATTCTTGATTCATGATTCAATTTATGATTCATGATTTAATTCATTAATCGATTCATGATTCAATTCATGATTCGATTCATGATTCATGATTCATGATTGAAATCATGATTCATGATTCAATTAATGATCCATGATTCAATTCATGATTTATGATTCAATTCATGATTCAATTCATTATTCATGATTCATGATTCATGATTCAATTCATGATTCATAATTCATAATTCATGATTCAATTCATGATTCATGAATCAATTCATGATTCATAATTCAAGATTCATGATTCGATTCATGATTCATGATTCAATTCATGATTCATGATTCATAATTCGATTCATAATTCAAGATTCATGATTCAATTCATGATTTATGATTCATAGTTCGATTCATAATTCATGATTCATGATTAAATTCATGATTCATGATTCATGATTTGATTCATGATTAATGATTTATGATTCAATTCATGATTCATGATTCATGATTCATGATTCAACTCATAATTCATAATTTGTGATTCATGATTCAAATTTATGATTCATGATTCAATTCATGATTCGAATCCTTATTCAATTCATGATTCATGATTCAATTTATGATTCATGATTCATGATTCATGATACAATTCATTATTCATGGTTCATGATTCATGATTCAATTCATGATTCATAATTCATAATTCATGATTCAATTCATGATTCATGATTCAATTCATGATTCAATTCATGATTCATGATTTATGATTCATGATTCATGAATCAATTCATGATTCATAATTCATGATTGAATTCATCATTCATGATTCAATTTATGATTCTTGACTCATTTCATGATTCGATTCATGATTCAATTCATGATTCATGATTCGATTCATGATTTATGATTCAATTCATGATATATTCATGATTCATTATTCATTATTCGATTCATGATTTATGATTCATGATTCAATTCATGATTCATGATTCGATTCATGATTTATGATTCAATTCATGATATATTCATGATTCATGATTCATTATTCGATTCATGATTTATGATTCATGATTCAATTCATGATTCATGATTTGATTCATGATTCTTGATTCATGATTCAATTTATGATTCATGATTTAATTCATTAATCGATTCATGATTCAATTCATGATTTGATTCATGATTCATGATTCATGATTCAAATCATGATTCATGATTCAATTTATGATCCATGATTCAATTCATGATTTATGATTCAATTCATGATTCAATTCATGATTCATAATTCATAATTCATGATTCAATTCATGATTCATGAATCAATTCATGATTCATGAATCAATTCATGATTCATAATTCAAGATTCATGATTCGATTCATGATTCATGATTCAATTCATGATTCATGATTCATGATTCGATTCATAATTCATGATTTATGATTCAATTCATGATTCATGATTCATGATTCGATTCATGATTCATGATTCGATTCATGATTCATGATTCATGATTCAATTCATGATTCATGATTCATGATACATGATTCAATTCATGATTCATGATTCAATTCATAATTCATAATTCAATTCATATTTCATAATTCGTGATTCATAATTCAATTCATGATTCATGATTCAATTCTTGATTCGAATCCTTATTCAATTCATGATTCATGATACAATTCATTATTCATGGTTCATGATTCATGATTCAATTCATGATTCATAATTCATAATTCATGATTCAATTCATGATTCATAATTCATGATTCATGATTCAATTCATGATTCAATTCATGATTCATGATTTATGATTTATGATTCATGATTCATGATTTATGATTCATGATTCATGAATCAATTCATGATTCATGAATCAATTCATGATTCATAATTCATGATTCAATTCATGATTCATGATTCATAATTCAATTCATGATTCATGATTCATGATTCGATTCATAATTCATGATTCAATTTATGATTCTTGACTCATTTCATGATTCGATTCATGATTCAATTCATGATTCATGATTCGATTCATGATTTATGATTCAATTCATGATATATTCATGATTCATGATTCATTATTCGATTCATGATTTATGATTCATGATTCAATTCATGATTCATGATTTGATTCATGATTCTTGATTCATGATTCAATTTATGATTCATGATTTAATTCATTAATCGATTCATGATTCAATTCATGATTTGATTCATGATTCATGATTCATGATTCAAATCATGATTCATGATTCAATTTATGATCCATGATTCAATTCATGATTTATGATTCAATTCATGATTCAATTCATGATTCATAATTCATAATTCATGATTCAATTCATGATTCATGAATCAATTCATGATTCATAATTCAAGATTCATGATTCGATTCATGATTCATGATTCAATTCATGATTCATGATTCATGATTCGATTCATAATTCATGATTTATGATTCAATTCATGATTCATGATTCATGATTCGATTCATGATTCATGATTCGATTCATGATTCATGATTCATGATTCAATTCATGATTCATGATTCATGATTCATGATTCAATTCATGATTCATGATTCAATTCATAATTCATAATTCAATTCATATTTCATAATTCGTGATTCATAATTCAATTCATGATTCATGATTCAATTCTTGATTCGAATCCTTATTCAATTCATGATTCATGATTCAATTCATGATTAAATTCATGATTCATGATGCATGATATATGATTCAATTCATGATTCATAATTCATAATTTATGATTCAATTCATGATTCATGAACCAATTCATGATTCATGAATCAATTCATGATTCATGAATCAATTCATGATTCATAATTCATGATTCATGATTGAATTCATCATTTATGATTCATGATTCATGAATCAATTCATGATTCTTGACTCATTTCATGATTCGATTCATGATTCAATTCATAATTCATTATTCAATTCATGATTCATGATTCGATTTATGATTCAATTCATGATTCATGATTCGATTCATGATTCATGATTCAATTCATGATAAAATTCATGATTCATGATTCATTATTCGATTCATGATTCATGATTCAATTCATGATTAATGATTCATAATGCATGATTCGATTCATGATTCCTGATTCATGATTCATGATTCATGATTTAATTCATGATTCGATTCATGATTCTTGATTCAGTTCATGATTTGATTCATGATTCAATTTATGATTTGATTCATGATTCATGATTCATGATTCATGATTTGATTCATGATTCATGCTTCAATTCACGATTCATGATTCGATTCATGATTCATGATTCATGATTCAATTCATGATTTAATTCATGATTCAATTCATGATTCATGATTCATGATTCAATTCATGATTCATGATTCAATTCATGATTCTTGATTCATGATTCAATTTATGATTCATGATTTAATTCATTAATCGATTCATGATTCAATTCATGATTCGATTCATGATTTATGATTCATGATTGAAATCATGATTCATGATTCAATTAATGATCCATGATTCAATTCATGATTTATGATTCAATTCATGATTCAATTCATTATTCATGATTCATGATTCATGATTCAATTCATGATTCATAATTCATAATTCATGATTCAATTCATGATTCATGAATCAATTCATGATTCATAATTCAAGATTCATGATTCGATTCATGATTCATGATTCAATTCATGATTCATGATTCATAATTCGATTCATAATTCAAGATTCATGATTCAATTCATGATTTATGATTCATAGTTCGATTCATAATTCATGATTCATGATTAAATTCATGATTCATGATTCATGATTTGATTCATGATTAATGATTTATGATTCAATTCATGATTCATGATTCATGATTCATGATTCAACTCATAATTCATAATTTGTGATTCATGATTCAAATTTATGATTCATGATTCAATTCATGATTCGAATCCTTATTCAATTCATGATTCATGATTCAATTTATGATTCATGATTCATGATTCATGATACAATTCATTATTCATGGTTCATGATTCATGATTCAATTCATGATTCATAATTCATAATTCATGATTCAATTCATGATTCATGATTCAATTCATGATTCAATTCATGATTCATGATTTATGATTCATGATTCATGAATCAATTCATGATTCATAATTCATGATTGAATTCATCATTCATGATTCAATTTATGATTCTTGACTCATTTCATGATTCGATTCATGATTCAATTCATGATTCATGATTCGATTCATGATTTATGATTCAATTCATGATATATTCATGATTCATTATTCATTATTCGATTCATGATTTATGATTCATGATTCAATTCATGATTCATGATTCGATTCATGATTTATGATTCAATTCATGATATATTCATGATTCATGATTCATTATTCGATTCATGATTTATGATTCATGATTCAATTCATGATTCATGATTTGATTCATGATTCTTGATTCATGATTCAATTTATGATTCATGATTTAATTCATTAATCGATTCATGATTCAATTCATGATTTGATTCATGATTCATGATTCATGATTCAAATCATGATTCATGATTCAATTTATGATCCATGATTCAATTCATGATTTATGATTCAATTCATGATTCAATTCATGATTCATAATTCATAATTCATGATTCAATTCATGATTCATGAATCAATTCATGATTCATGAATCAATTCATGATTCATAATTCAAGATTCATGATTCGATTCATGATTCATGATTCAATTCATGATTCATGATTCATGATTCGATTCATAATTCATGATTTATGATTCAATTCATGATTCATGATTCATGATTCGATTCATGATTCATGATTCGATTCATGATTCATGATTCATGATTCAATTCATGATTCATGATTCATGATACATGATTCAATTCATGATTCATGATTCAATTCATAATTCATAATTCAATTCATATTTCATAATTCGTGATTCATAATTCAATTCATGATTCATGATTCAATTCTTGATTCGAATCCTTATTCAATTCATGATTCATGATACAATTCATTATTCATGGTTCATGATTCATGATTCAATTCATGATTCATAATTCATAATTCATGATTCAATTCATGATTCATAATTCATGATTCATGATTCAATTCATGATTCAATTCATGATTCATGATTTATGATTTATGATTCATGATTCATGATTTATGATTCATGATTCATGAATCAATTCATGATTCATGAATCAATTCATGATTTATAATTCATGATTCAATTCATGATTCATGATTCATAATTCAATTCATGATTCATGATTCATGATTCGATTCATAATTCATGATTCAATTTATGATTCTTGACTCATTTCATGATTCGATTCATGATTCAATTCATGATTCATGATTCGATTCATGATTTATGATTCAATTCATGATATATTCATGATTCATGATTCATTATTCGATTCATGATTTATGATTCATGATTCAATTCATGATTCATGATTTGATTCATGATTCTTGATTCATGATTCAATTTATGATTCATGATTTAATTCATTAATCGATTCATGATTCAATTCATGATTTGATTCATGATTCATGATTCATGATTCAAATCATGATTCATGATTCAATTTATGATCCATGATTCAATTCATGATTTATGATTCAATTCATGATTCAATTAATGATTCATAATTCATAATTCATGATTCAATTCATGATTCATGAATCAATTCATGATTCATGAATCAATTCATGATTCATAATTCAAGATTCATGATTCGATTCATGATTCATGATTCAATTCATGATTCATGATTCATGATTCGATTCATAATTCATGATTTATGATTCAATTCATGATTCATGATTCATGATTCGATTCATGATTCATGATTCGATTCATGATTCATGATTCATGATTCAATTCATGATTCATGATTCATGATTCATGATTCAATTCATGATTCATGATTCAATTCATAATTCATAATTCAATTCATATTTCATAATTCGTGATTCATAATTCAATTCATGATTCATGATTCAATTCTTGATTCGAATCCTTATTCAATTCATGATTCATGATACAATTCATTATTCATGGTTCATGATTCATGATTCAATTCATTATTCATAATTCATAATTCATGATTCAATTCATGATTCATAATTCATGATTCATGATTCAATTCATGATTCAATTCATGATTCATGATTTATGATTTATGATTCATGATTCATGATTTATGATTCATGATTCATAAATCAATTCATGATTCATGAATCAATTCATGATTCATAATTCATGATTCAATTCATGATTCATGATTCATAATTTAATTCATGATTCATGATTCATGATTCGATTCATAATTCATGATTCATGATTCAATTCATGATTCAATTTATCAATCATGATTCATTATTCAATTTATGATTCATAATTCATGATTCAATTCATGATTCATAATTCATAATTCATGATTCAATTCATGATTCATAATTTATGATTCATGATTCAATTCATGATTCAATTCATGATTCAAGATTTATGATTCATGATTAATGAATCAATTCATGATTCATAATTCATGATTCAATTCATGATTCATGATTCATAATTCAATTCATGATTCATGATTCAATTCATGAATCATGATTCAATTCATAATTCAATTCATGATTCATGATCCAATTCATGATTCATGATTTAATTCATGATTTAATTCATGATTCATGATTCAATTCATGATTCAATTCATGATTCATGATTCGATTCATGATTCATGATTCAATTCATGATTCAATTCATGATTCATTATTCATGATTCATGATTCGATTCATGATTCATGATTCAATTCATGATTCATTAATCAATTTATGAATCATGATTCAATTCATGATTCATGAATCGATTCATGATTCATGATTCAATTCATGATTCATTAATCAATTCATGATTCATGATTCAATTCATGATTCATGATTCGATTCATGATTCTTGATTCATGATTCGATTCATGATTCATGATTCATGATTCAATTCATGATTCATAAATCAATTCATGATTCATGATTCAATTCATGATTCATGACTCATGATTCAATTCATGATTCATGACTCAATTTATGATTCAATTCATCATTCATGATTCATGATTCATGATTCAATTCATGATTCATGACTCAATTCATGATTTGATTCATGAATCAAATTATGATTCATAATTCAATTCATGAATTAATTCATGATTCAATTCATGATAAAATTTATAATTCATGATAAAATTCATGATTCATGATTCATGATTCGATTCATGATTCCTGATTCATGATTCAATTCATGATTCATGATTCAATTCATGATTCATGATTCGATTCATGATTCTTGATTCATGATTCATGATTCGATTCATGATTTATGATTCATGCTTCAATTCATGATTCATGATTTATGATTTATGATTTAATTCA
>NW_027448186.1:0-66349 GCF_038048845.1 Mixophyes fleayi
ATTTAATTCATGATTCAATTCATGATTCATGATTCAATTCATGATTTATGATTCAATTCATGATTCATGATTCATGATTCTTGATTCATGATTCATGATATTTGATTCATGATTTAGTTCATGATTCATGATTCAATTCATGATTCATGATTCATGATTCAATTCATAAATTATGATTCAATTCATGATTCAATTCATGATTCATGATTCGTTTTATGATTCATGATTCAATTCATGATTCACGATTCAATTCATGATTCACGATTCATGATTCAAGATTCATGATTCAATTCATGATTCATGATTCATGATTTAAATTCATGATTCATGAATCTTGATTCATGATTTAGTTCATGATTCATGATTCAATTCATGATTCAAATCATGATTCATGATTCAATTCATGATTCACGATTCAATTCATGATTCACGATTCATGATTCAATTCATGATTCAATTCATGATTCATGATTCAATTCATGATTCATGATTCAATTCATGATTCATGATTCATGATTTGATTCATGATTTAATTCATGATTCAATTCATGATTCATGATTCATGATTTGATTCATGATTTAATTCATGATTCAATTCATGATTCATGATTCAATTCATGATTTATGATTCAATTCATGATTCATGATTCATGATTCTTGATTCATGATTCTTGATTCATGATTTAGTTCATGATTCATGATTCAATTCATGATTATTGAATTATGATTCAATTCATGATTCATGATTCATTTCATGATTTAATGCATGATTCATTTCATGATTCACAATTCATGATTCAATTCATGATTCATGATTCAATTCATGATTCATGATTCATAATTTGATTCATGATTCATGATTCATAATTCATGATTCAATTCATGATTCATGATTCGATTCATGATTCGTTTCATGATTCATGATTTAATTCATGATTCATTTCATGCATCATCAAGTCATGATTCATGATTCAATTCATGATTCATGATTCGATTCATGATTTATGATTCAATTCATGATTCAATTCATGATTCATGATTCATTTCATGATTCATGATTCATGATTCAAATTATGATTCAGTTCATGATTCATGATTTAATTCATGATTCATGATTCATGATTCGATTCATGATTGATGATTCATGATTCATGATTCATGCTTTAATTCCTGATTCATGATTCGATTCATGATTCATGATTCAATTCATGATTCATGATTCATGATTCAATTCATGATGCATGATTCATGATTTGATTCATGATTCATGATTTGATTCATGATTTATGATTCGTTTCATGATTCATGATTTATGATTCAATTCATGATTTAGTTCATAATTCATGATTCATTTCATGATTAATGATTTATGATTGAATTCCTGATTCATGATTCAATTCATGATTCATGATTCAATTCATGATTTATGATTCGATTCATGATTCATGATTCAGTTCATGATTCATGATTCAATGCATGATTCATGATTCGATTCATGATTTATGATTTGATTCATGATTCAATTCATGATTCATGATTCATTTCATGATTCATGATTCATGATTCAATTCATGATTCAGTTCATGATTCATGATTCAATTCATGATTCATGATTTATGATTCGATTCATGATTCAATTCTTGATTCAATTCATGATTCATGATTCGATTAATGATTCATGATTCATTTCATGATTCATGATTCATGATTCAATTAATGATTCATAATTTAAATCATGATTCATGATTCAATTCATGATTCAATTCATGATTCATGATTTGATTAATGATTCATGATTCATTTCATGATTCATAATTCATGATTCAATTCCTGATTCATTTCATGATTCATGATTCATGATTCAATTCATGATTCAATTCATGATTCATAATTCAATTCATGATTCATGGTTCATGATTCGATTCATGATTCAATTCATGATTCAATTCATGATTCATGATTCGATTAATGATTCATGATTCATTTCATGATTCATGATTCATGATTCAATTAATGATTCATGATTTAAATCATGATTCATGATTCAATTCATGATTCAATTCATGATTCATGATTTGATTAATGATTCATGATTCATTTCATGATTCATAATTCATGATTCAATTCATGATTCGATTCATGATTCATGATTCGATTCATGATTCATAATTCAAATTATGATTCATGATTCATGATTCAATTCATGATTCAATTCATGATTCATGAATCATGATTCAATTTATGATTCATGATTTATTTCATGATTCATAATTCAATTCATGATTCAATTCATGATTCGATTCATGATTCATGATTCCATTCATGATTCATGATTCATGATTCAATTCATGATTCATGATTCGATTCATGACTCATGATTCATGATTCTTGATTCATGATTTGATTCATGATTCATGATTTATGATTTAATTCATGATTCATTATTCATTTCATGATTTAATTCATGATTCATTTCATGATTCATGATTCATGATTCAATTCATGATTCAATTCATGATTCATGATTCAATTCATGATTCATGATTCATGATTGGATTTATGATTCATGATTCATGATATATGATTCAATTCATGATTCATGATTCGATTCATGATTCATGATTCATTTCATGATTCATGATTCAATTTATGATTCAGTTCATGATTCATGATTCAATTCATGATTCATGATTTATGATTCAAATTAAGATTCAGGATTCATGATTCATGATTCAATTAATGATTCATGATTCATTTCATGATTCATGATTCATTTCATGATTCATGATTCATGATTCAATTCATTATTCATGATTCAATTCATGATTCATGATTCATGATTCAATTCATGATTTATGATTCGATTCATGATTCATGATTCATGATTCATGATTCAATGCATGATTCATGATTCGATTCATGATTCATGATTCGATTCATGATTCAATTCATGATTCATTTCATGATTCATGATTCATGATTCAATTCATGATTCAGTTCATGATTCATGATTCAATTCATGATTCATAATTTATGATTCGATTCATGATTCATGATTCATAATTCATGATTCAATTCCTGATTCATGATTCGATTCATGATTTATGATTCGATTCATGATTTGATTCATGATTCAATTCATGATTCGATTCATGATTCATGATTCGATTCCAGATTCATGATTCGATTCATGATTCATGATTTAATTCATGATTCAATTCATGATTCATGATTCATGATTCAATTCATGATTCATGATTCGATTCATGATTCATGATTCAATTCATGATTCATAATTTATTTCATGATTCATTATTTAATTCATAATTCAATTCATGATTCATGATTCGATTCATGATTCATGATTCCATTCATGATTCATGAATCCATTCATGATTCATGATTCATGATTCAATTCATGATTTATGATTCATGATTCGATTCATGATTCATGATTTGATTCATAAATCATGATTCAATTCTTGATTCAATTAATAATTCATGATTCATTTCATGATTCATGATTCAATTCATAATTCATGATTCTTGATGCATGATTCAATTCATGATTCATGATTCATGATTCAATTCATGATTCATGATTTGATTCATGATTCATGATTCTTGATTCATGATTTAGTTCATGATTCATGATTTAATTCATGATTAATGATTTATGATTCAATTCATGATTCATGATTCATTTCATGATTCAATTCGTGAACCAATTCATGATTCATGATTCAATTCATGATTCATGATTTGATTCATGATTCATGATTCATAATTCATGATTCAATTCATGATTCATGATTCGATTCATGATTCGATTCATGATTCATGATTCGATTCATGATTCATGATTCGATTCATGATTCATGATTCGATTCATGATTCATGATTCGATTCATGATTCATGATTCGATTCATGATTCATGATTCAATTCATGATTCATTTCATGCATCATCAATTCATGATTCATGATTCAATTTATAATTCATGATTCAATTCATGATTCATGATTCGATTCATGATTAATAATTCAATTCATGATTCATGATTCGATTCATGATTCATGATTCGATTCATGATTCATGATTCATTTCATGATTAATTATTCAATTCATGATTCAATTCATGATTCATGATTCGATTCATGATTCATGATTCGATTCATGATTCATGATTCCATTCATAATTCATGATTCATGATTCAATTCATGATTCATGATTCGATTCATAAATTATGATTCAATTCATGATTCAATTCATGATTCATGATTCGTTTCATGATTCATGATTCAATTCATAATTCATGATTCATGATTCATGATTCAATTCATGATTCATGATTCATGATTCAATTCATGATTCATGATTCATGATTCAATTCATGATTCATGATTCATGATTTAAATTCATGATTCATGAATCTTGATTCATGATTTAGTTTATGATTCATGATTTAATTCATGATTCAATTCATGATTCATGATTCAATTCATGATTCACGATTCATGATTCAATTCATGATTCAATTCATGATTCATGATTCAATTCATGATTCATGATTCATGATTTGATTCATGATTTAATTCATGATTCATGATTCATGATTCAATTCATGATTTATGATTCAATTCATGATTCATGATTCATGATTCAATTCATGATTCATGATTCAATTCATGATTCATGATTCAATTCATGATTCAATTCATGATTTATTTCATGATTCATGATTCAATTCATGATTCATGATTAATGATTCAATTCATGATTCATGATTTAATTCATGATTCATGATTCGAATTATGATTCATGATTCCATTCATGATTCATGATTCAATTCATGATTCATGATTCATTTCATGATTCATTATTCATTTCATGATTCAATTCATGATTCATGATTCGATTCATGATTAATGATTCGATTCATGATTCATGATTCCATTCATGATTCATGATTCAATTCATGATTCATGATTCGATTCATGATTTATGATTCGATTCATAAATCATGATTTAATTCATGATTCAATTCATGATTAATGATTCATGATTCAATTCATGATTCATGATTTGATTCATGATTCTTGAATCATGATTTAGTTCATGATTCATGATTTAATTCATGATTCAATTCATGATTCATGATTCAATTCATGATTCACGATTCATGATTCAATTCATTATTCAATTCATGATTCATGATTCAATTCATGATTCATGATTTGATTCATAATTTAATTCATGATTCATGATTCATGATTCAATTCATGATTTATGATTCAATTCATTATTCATGATTCATGATTCAATTCATGATTCATGATTCAATTCATGATTCAATTCATGATTCAATTCATGATTTAATTCATGATTCATGATTCAATTCATGATTCAATTCATGATTTATTTCATGATTCATGATTCAATTCATGATTCATGATTCATGATTCAATTCATGATTCATGATTCATGATTCAATTCATGATTCATGATTCAGGATTCAATTCATGATTCATGATTCAATTCATGATTCATGATTCGATTCATGATTCATGATTCCATTCATGATTCATGATTCAATTCATGATTCATGATTCATTTCATGATTCATTATTCAATTCATGATTCAATTCATGATTAATGATTCATGATTCAATTAATGATTCATGATTCTTGATTCATGATTTAGTTCATGATTCATGATTCAATTCATGATTAATGATTTATGATTCAATTCATGATTCATGATTAATTTCATGATTTAATGCATGATTAATTTCATGATTCACAATTCATGATTCAATTCATGATTCAATTCATGATTCATGATTAAATTCATGATTTAGTTCATGATTCATGATTCAATTCATGATTAATGATTTATGATTCAATTCATGATTCATGATTCATTTCATGATTTAATGCATGATTCATTTCATGATTTACAATTCATGATTCAATTCATGATTCATGATTCAATTCATGATTCATGATTCAATTCATGATTCATGATTCATAATTTGATTCATGATTCATGATTCATAATTCATGTTTCAATTCATGATTCATGATTCGATTCATTATTCGTTTCATGATTCATGATTCAATTCATGATTCATTTCATGCATCATCAAGTCATGATTCATGATTCAATTCATGATTCATGATTCGATTCATGATTTATGATTCAATTCATGATTCAATTCATGATTCATGATTCATTTCATGATTCATGATTCAAATTATGATTCAGTTCATGATTCATGATTCAATTCATGCTTCATGATTCATGATTCGATTCATGATTCATGATTCATGATTTAATTCCTGATTCATGATTTGATTCATGATTTATGATTCAATTCATGATTCATGATTCATGATTCGATTCATGATTCATGATTTATGATTCATGATTCATGATTCATGATTCATTTCATGATTCATTATTCAATTCATGATTCAATTCATGATTCATTATTCGATTCTTGATTCAAGATTCCATTCATGATTCATGATTCAATTCATGATTCATGATTCATGATTCAATTCATGATTCATGATTCATGATTCATGATTCAATTCATGATTCATGATTCATGATTCGATTCATGATTCATGATTCGATTCATAAATCATGATTCAATTCATGATTCAATTCATGATTCATGATTCGTTTCATGATTCATGATTCAATTAATAATTTATGATTCATGATTCAATTAATGATTCATGAATCATGATTCATGATTTGATTCATGATTCATGATTCTTGATTCATGATTTAGTTCATGATTCATGATTCAATTCATGCTTAATGATTTATGATTCAATTCATGATTCATGATTCATTTCATGATTTAATTAATGATTTATTTCATGATTCACGATTCTTGATTCAATTCATGATTCAATTCATGATTCATGATTCAATTCATGATTCACGATTCATGATTCAATTCATGATTCAATTCATGATTCAATTCATGATTCATGATTAAATTCATGATTTAGTTCATGATTCATGATTCAATTCATGATTAATGATTTATGATTCAATTCATGATTCATGATTCATTTCATGATTTAATGCATGATTCATTTCATGATTTACAATTCATGATTCAATTCATGATTCATGATTCAATTCATGATTCATGATTCAATTCATGATTCATGATTCATAATTTGATTCATGATTCATGATTCATAATTCATGTTTCAATTCATGATTCATGATTCGATTCATTATTCGTTTCATGATTCATGATTCAATTCATGATTCATTTCATGCATCATCAAGTCATGATTCATGATTCAATTCATGATTCATGATTCGATTCATGATTTATGATTCAATTCATGATTCAATTCATGATTCATGATTCATTTCATGATTCATGATTCAAATTATGATTCAGTTCATGATTCATGATTCAATTCATGCTTCATGATTCATGATTCGATTCATGATTCATGATTCATGATTTAATTCCTGATTCATGATTTGATTCATGATTTATGATTCAATTCATGATTCATGATTCATGATTCGATTCATGATTCATGATTTATGATTCATGATTCATGATTCATGATTCATTTCATGATTCATTATTCAATTCATGATTCAATTCATGATTCATTATTCGATTCTTGATTCAAGATTCCATTCATGATTCATGATTCCATTCATGATTCATGATTCATGATTCAATTCATGATTCATGATTCATGATTCAATTCATGATTCATTTCATGATTCATGATTCATGATTCAATCCATGATTCAATTCATGATTTATGATTCGATTCATGATTCGATTCAAGATTCATGATTTAATTCATGATTCATGATTCTATTCAAGATTCATGATTTAATTCATGATTCATGAGTCGATTTATGATTCATGATTTAATTCATGATTCATGATTCATGATTCAATTCATGATTCATGATTCAATTCATGATTCGATTCATGATTTATTTCATGATTCATGATTCAATTCATAATTCAATTCATAATTCAATTCATGATTTATTTCATGATTCATGATTCATGATTCATGATTCAATTCATGATTCATGATTCAATTCATGATTCATGATTCGATTCATGATTCATGATTCGATTCATGATTCATGATTCATTTCATGATTCGATTCATGATTCATGATTCGATTCATGATTCATGATTCATTTCATGATTCACGATTCATGATTCAATTCATGATTCAATTCATGATTCATGATTCATGAATTGATTCATGATTCATGATTCATGATTCATGATTCATGATTCATGATTCATGATTCATGATTCACGATTCATAATTCAATTCATGATTCAATTCATGATTCATGATTCATGAATTGATTCATGATTCATGATTCATGATTCATGATTCATGATTCATGATTCATAATTCATGATTCAATTCATGATTCATGATTCGATTCATGATTCATGATTCGATTCATGATTCATGATTCAATTCATGATTCATTTCATGCATCATCAATTCATGATTCATGATTCAATTTATGATTTGATTCATGATTCATGATTCGATTCAAGATTCATGATTCGATTCATGATTCATGATTTAATTCATGATTCAATTCATGATTCATGATTAATGATTCAATTCATGATTCATGATTCAATTCATGATTCAATTCATGATTTATTTCATGATTCATGATTCATGATTCATGATTCAATTCATGATTCATGATTCGATTCATGATTCATGATTCGATTCATGATTCATGATTCATTTCATGATTCACGATTCATGATTCAATTCATGATTCAATTCATGATTCATGATTCATGATTCATGATTCACGATTCATGATTCAATTCATGATTCATGATTCGATTCATGATTCATGATTCGATTCATGATTCATGATTCATTTCATGATTCACGATTCATGATTCAATTCATGATTCATGATTCATGAATTGATTCATGATTCATGATTCATGATTCATAATTCATGATTCATGATTCACGATTCATGATTCAATTCATGATTCAATTCATGATTCATGATTCATGAATTGATTCATGATTCATGATTCATGATTCACGATTCATGATTCAATTCATGATTCAATTCATGATTCATGATTCATGAATTGATTCATGATTCATGATTCATGATTCATGATTCATAATTCATGATTCAATTCATGATTCATGATTCAATTCATGATTCATGATTCAATTCATGATTCATGATTCAATTCATGATTCATGATTCAATTCATGATTCATGATTCAATTCATGATTCATTTCATGCATCATCAATTCATGATTCATGATTCAATTTATGATTCGATTCATGATTCATGATTCGATTCAAGATTCATGATTCGATTCATGATTCATGATTTAATTCATGATTCAATTCATGATTCATGATTCATGATTCGATTCATGATACATGATTCGATTCATGATTCATGATTCGATTCATGATTCATTTCATGCATCATCAATTCATGATTCATGATTCAATTTATAATTCATGATTCAATTCATGATTCATGATTCATTTCATGATTCATTATTCAATTCATGATTCAATTCCTGATTCATGATTCGATTCATGATTCATGATTCGATTCATGATTCATGATTCATGATTCGATTCATAAATTATGATTCAATTCATGATTCAATTCATTATTCATGATTCGTTTCATGATTCATGATTCAATTCATAATTCATGATTCATGATTCATGATTCAATTCATGATTCATGATACATGATTCGATTCATGATTCATGATTCGATTCATGATTCATGATTCATTTCATGATTCATTATTCAATTCATGATTCAATTCCTGATTCATGATTCGATTCATGATTCATGATTCGATTCATGATTCATGATTCCATTCATAATTCATGATTCATGATTCAATTCATGATTCATGATTCATGATTCGATTCATAAATTATGATTCAATTCATGATTCAATTCATGATCCATCATTCATTTCATGATTCATGATTCAATTTATGATTCAGTTCATGATTCATGATTCAATTCATGATTCATGATTTATGATTCAAATTAAGATTCAGGATTCATGATTCATGATTAAATTAATGATTCATAATTCATTTTATGATTAAATTCATGATTCATTTCATGATTCATGATTCATGATTCAATCCATGATTCAATTCATGATTTATGATTCGATTCATGATTCGATTCAAGATTCATGATTTAATTCATGATTCATGATTCTATTCAAGATTCATGATTTAATTCATGATTCATGAGTCGATTTATGATTCATGATTCAATTCATGATTCATGATTCATGATTCAATTCATGATTCATGATTCAATTCATGATTCGATTCATGATTTATTTCATGATTCATGATTCAATTCATAATTCAATTCATAATTCAATTCATGATTTATTTCATGATTCATGATTCATGATTCATGATTCAATTCATGATTCATGATTCAATTCATGATTCATGATTCGATTCATGATTCATGATTCGATTCATGATTCATGATTCATTTCATGATTCACGATTCATGATTCAATTCATGATTCAATTCATGATTCATGATTCATGAATTGATTCATGATTCATGATTCATGATTCATGATTCATGATTCATGATTCATGATTCATGATTCATGATTCACGATTCATGATTCAATTCATGATTCATGATTCATGAATTGATTCATGATTCATGATTCATGATTCATGATTCATGATTCATAATTCATGATTCAATTCATGATTCATGATTCGATTCATGATTCATGATTCAATTCATGATTCATTTCATGCATCATCAATTCATGATTCATGATTCAATTTATGATTTGATTCATGATTCATGATTCGATTCAAGATTCATGATTCGATTCATGATTCATGATTTAATTCATGATTCAATTCATGATTCATGATTAATGATTCAATTCATGATTCATGATTCAATTCATGATTTATTTCATGATTCATGATTCATGATTTATGATTCAATTCATGATTCATGATTCAATTCATGATTCATGATTCGATTCATGATTCATGATTCGATTCATGATTCATGATTCATTTCATGATTCACGATTCATGATTCAATTCATGATTCAATTCATGATTCATGATTCATGAATTGATTCATGATTCATGATTTATGATTCATGATTCATGATTCATGATTCACGATTCATGATTCAATTCATGATTCAATTCATGATTCATGATTCGATTCATGATTCATGATTCGATTCATGATTCATGATTCATTTCATGATTCACGATTCATGATTCAATTCATGATTCATGATTCATGAATTGATTCATGATTCATGATTCATGATTCATGATTCATGATTCACGATTCATGATTCAATTCATGATTCAATTCATGATTCATGATTCATGAATTGATTCATGATTCATGATTCATGATTCACGATTCATGATTCAATTCATGATTCAATTCATGATTCATGATTCATGAATTGATTCATGATTCATGATTCATGATTCATGATTCATAATTCATGATTCAATTCATGATTCATGATTCAATTCATGATTCATGATTCAATTCATGATTCATGATTCAATTCATGATTCATGATTCAATTCATGATTCATTTCATGCATCATCAATTCATGATTCATGATTCAATTTATGATTCGATTCATGATTCATGATTCGATTCAAGATTCATGATTCGATTCATGATTCATGATTTAATTCATGATTCAATTCATGATTCATGATTCATGATTCGATTCATGATACATGATTCGATTCATGATTCATGATTCGATTCATGATTCATTTCATGCATCATCAATTCATGATTCATGATTCAATTTATAATTTATGATTCAATTCATGATTCATGATTCATTTCATGATTCATTATTCAATTCATGATTCAATTCCTAATTCATGATTCGATTCATGATTCATGATTCGATTCATGATTCATGATTCATGATTCGATTCATAAATTATGATTCAATTCATGATTCAATTCATTATTCATGATTCGTTTCATGATTCATGATTCAATTCATAATTCATGATTCATGATTCATGATTCAATTCATGATTCATGATACATGATTCGATTCATGATTCGATTCATGATTCATGTTTCATTTCATGATTCATTATTCAATTCATGATTCAATTCCTGATTCATGATTCGATTCATGATTCATGATTCGATTCATGATTTATGATTCCATTCATAATTCATGATTCATGATTCAATTCATGATTCATGATTCATGATTCGATTCATAAATTATGATTCAATTCATGATTCAATTCATTATTCATGATTCGTTTCATGATTCATGATTCAATTCATAATTCATGATTCATGATTCATGATTCAATTCATGATTCATGATTCATGATTCAATTCATGATTCATGATTCATGATTCAATTCATGATTCATGATTCATGATTTAAATTCATGATTCATGAATCTTGATTCATGATTTAGTTCATGATTCATGATTTAATTCATGATTCAATTCATGATTCATGATTCAATTCATGATTCACGATTCATGATTCACTTCATGATTTAATTCATGATTCATGATTCAATTCATGATTCATGATTTGATTCATGATTTAATTCATGATTCATGATTCATGATTCAATTCATGATTTATGATTCAATTCATGATTCATGATTCATGATTCAATTCATGATTCATGATTCAATTCATGATTCATGATTCAATTCATGATTCAATTCATGATTTAATTCATGATTCATGATTCAATTCATGATTTATTTCATGATTCATGATTCAATTCATGATTCATGATTCAATTCATGATTCATGATTCCATTCATGATTCATGATTCAATTCATGATTCATGATTCATTTCATGATTCATTATTCAATTAATGATTCATGATTCGATTCATGATTCATGATTCCATTCATGATTCATGATTCCATTCATGATTCATGATTCAATTCATAATTCATGATTCATGATTCATGATTCAATTCATGATTCATGATTCAATTCATGATTCATGATTCATGATTTGATTCATGATTTATGATTCTTGATTCATGATTTAGTTCATGATTCATGATTCAATTCATGATTAATGATTTATGATTCAATTCATGATTCATGATTCATTTCATGATTCACGATTTATGATTCAATTCATGATTCAATTCATGATTCATGATTCATGAATTGATTCATGATTCATGATTCATGATTCAATTCATGATTCATGATTCGATTCATGATTCATGATTCAATTCATGATTCATTTCATGCATCATCAATTCATGATTCATGATTCAATTCATGATTCATTATTCGATTCATGATTTATGATTCGATTCATGATTTGATTCATGATTCAATTCATGATTCGATTCATGATTCATGATTCGTTTCAAGATTCATGATTCAATTCATAATTCATGATTCATGATTCAATTCATGATTCATGACTCATGATTCAATTCATGATTCATGATTCAATTCATGATTCATGATTCATGATTTAAATTCATGATTCATGAATCTTGATTCATGATTTAGTTCATGATTCATGATTTAATTCATGACTCAATTCATGATTCATGATTCAATTTATGATTCACGATTCATGATTCAATTCATGATTCAATTCATGATTCATGATTCATTATTTGATTCATGATTCAATTCATGATTCATGATTCGATTCATGATTCATGATTCAATTCATGATTCATTTCATGCATCATCAATTCATGATTCATGATTCAATTTATGATTCGATTCATGATTCATGATTCGATTCAAGATTCATGATTCGATTCATGATTCATGATTCGATTCATGATTCATGATTCGATTTATGATTCATTTCATGCATCATCAATTCATGATTTATGATTCAATTTATAATTCATGATTCAATTCATGATTCATGATTCATTTCATGATTCATTATTCAATTCATGATTCAATTCCTGATTCATGATTCGATTCATGATTCATGATTCCATTCATGATTCATGATTCCATTCATAATTCATGATTCATGATTCAATTCATGATTCATGATTCATGATTCGATTCATAAATTATGATTCAATTCATGATTCAATTCATTATTCATGATTCGTTTCATGATTCATGATTCAATTCATAATTCATGATTCATGATTCATGATTCAATTCATGATTCATGATACATGATTCGATTCATGATTCATGATTCGATTCATGATTCATGATTCATTTCATGATTCATTATTCAATTCATGATTCAAATTCTGATTCATGATTCAATTCATGATTCATGATACATGATTCGATTCATGATTCATGATTCGATTCATGATTCATGTTTCATTTCATGATTCATTATTCAATTCATGATTCAAATTCTGATTCATGATTCGATTCATGATTCATGATTCCATTCATGATTCATGATTCCATTCATAATTCATGATTCATGATTCAATTCATGATTCATGATTCATGATTCGATTCATAAATTATGATTCAATTCATGATTCATTTCATTATTCATGATTCGTTTCATGATTCATGATTCAATTCATAATTCATGATTCATGATTCATGATTCAATTCATGATTCATGATTCA
This sequence comes from Mixophyes fleayi, assembly GCF_038048845.1. NCBI lineage: Eukaryota > Metazoa > Chordata > Amphibia > Anura > Limnodynastidae > Mixophyes > Mixophyes fleayi. Next base: position 14,713 of record NW_027448186.1, read on the forward strand.
ATTCATGATTCATGATTCATGATTCAATTCATGATTCATGATTCATGATTTAAATTCATGATTCATGAATCTTGATTCATGATTTAGTTCATGATTCATGATTTAATTCATGATTCAATTCATGATTCATGATTCAATTCATGATTCACGATTCATGATTCACTTCATGATTCAATTCATGATTCATGATTCAATTCATGATTCATGATTCATGATTTGATTCATGATTTAGTTCATGATTCATGATTTAATTCATGATTCAATTCATGATTCATGATTCAATTCATGATTCACGATTCATGATTCACTTCATGATTCAATTCATGATTCATGATTCAATTCATGATTCATGATTCATGATTTGATTCATGATTTAATTCATGATTCATGATTCATGATTCAATTCATGATTTATGATTCAATTCATGATTCATGATTTAATTCATGATTCATGATTCAATTCATGATTCATGATTCAATTCATGATTCAATTCATGATTTAATTCATGATTCATGATTCAATTCATGATTCAATTCATGATTTATTTCATGATTCATGATTCAATTCATGATTCATGATTCATGATTCAATTCATGATTCATGATTCGATTCATGATTCATGATTCGATTCATGATTCATGATTCCATTCATGATTCATGATTCAATTCATGATTCATGATTCATTTCATGATTCATGATTCGATTCATGATTCATGATTCCATTCATGATTCAAGATTCCATTCATGATTCATGATTCAATTCATAATTCATGATTCATGATTCATGATTCAATTCATGATTCATGATTCAATTCATGATTCATGATTTGATTCATGATTTATGATTCTTGATTCATGATTTAGTTCATGATTCATGATTCAATTCATGATTAATGATTTATGATTCAATTCATGATTCATGATTCATTTCATGATTTCACGATTCATGATTCAATTCATGATTCAATTCATGATTCATGATTCATGAATTGATTCATGATTCATGATTCATGATTCATGATTCAATTCATGATTCATGATTCGATTCATGATTCATGATTCAATTCATGATTCATTTCATGCATCATCAATTCATGATTCATGATTCAATTCATGATTCATTATTCGATTCATGATTTATGATTCGATTCATGATTTGATTCATGATTCAATTCATGATTCGATTCATGATTCATGATTCGATTCAAGATTCATGATTCGATTCATGATTCATGATTTAATTCATGATTCAATTCATGATTCATGATTCATGATTCAATTCATGATTCATGATTCAATTCATGATTCAATTCATGATTCATGATTCAATTTATGATTCATGATTCATGATTCGATTCATGATTCACGATTCAATTCATGATTCATGATTCATGATTCCATTCATGATTCATGATTTGATTCATAAATCATGATTCAATTCTTGATTCAATTAATGATTCATGATTCATTTCATGATTCATGATTCAATTCATAATTCATTATTCATGATGCATGATTCAATTCATGATTCATGATTCATGATTCAATTCATGATTCATGATTTGATTCATGATTCATGATTCTTGATTCATGATTTAGTTCATGATTCGTGATTTAATTCATGATTAATGATTTATGATTGAATTCATGATTCATGATTCATTTCATGATTCAATTCGTGATTCAATTCATGATTCATGATTCAATTCATGATTCATGATTCATGATTTGATTCATGATTCATGATTCATAATTCATGATTCAATTCATGATTCATGATTCGATTCATGATTTATGATTCGATTCATGATTCATGATTCAATTCATGATTCATTTCATGCATCATCAATTCATGATTCAATTTATAATTCATGATTCGATTCATGATTTATGACTCGAATCATGATTCAATTCATGATTCATGATTCATTTCATGATTCATGATTCATGATTAGATTCATAATTCATGATTCATGATTCAATTCATGATACAATTCATGATTCATGATTCGATTAATGATTCATGATTCATTTCATGATTCATGATTCATGATTCAATTCATGATTCAATTCATGATTCATGATTCGATTCATGATTAATAATTCAATTCATGATTCATGATTCATGATTCGATTCATGATTCATGATTCATTTCATGATTCATTATTCAATTCATGATTCAATTCATGATTCATTATTCGATTCTTGATTCATGATTCCATTCATGATTCATGATTCCATTCATAATTCATGATTCATGATTCAATTCATGATTCATGATTCATGATTCATGATTCAATTCATGATTCATGATTCATGATTCGATTCATGATTCATGATTCGATTCATAAATCATGATTCAATTCATAATTCAATTCATGATTCATGATTCGTTTCATGATTAATGATTCAATTCATGCTTAATGATTTATGATTCAATTCATGATTCATGATTCATTTCATGATTTAATTAATGATTTATTTCATGATTCACGATTCTTGATTCAATTCATGATTCAATTCATGATTCATGATTCAATTCATGATTCACGATTCATGATTCAATTCATGATTCAATTCATGATTCAATTCATGATTCATGATTCAATTCATGATTCACGATTCATGATTTGATTCATGATTCAATTCATGATTTATGATTCAAGTCATGATTCATTTCATGCATCAACAATACATGATTCATGATTCAATTCATGATTCATGATTCATGATTTGATTCATGATTCATGATTCATGATTCATGATCCATGATTCGATTCATGATTCATGATTCAATTCATGATTCATTTAATGATTCAATTCATGATTCATGATTCAATTCATGATTCATGATTCGATTCATGATTCATGATTCGATTCATGATTTATGATTTAATTCATGATTCATGATTCATTTCATGATTCATAATTAAATTCATGATTCAATTCATGATTCGATTCATGATTCATGATTCCATTCATGATTCATGATTCGATTCATGATTCATGATTCGATTCATGATTTATGATTAAATTCATGATTCATGATTCATGATTCATGATTCAATTCATGATTCATGATTCAATTCATGATTCATGATTCGATTCATGATTCATGATTCGATTCATGATTTATGATTTAATTCATGATTCATGATTCATTTCATGATTCATAATTCATTTCCTGATTCAATTCATTATTCGATTCATGATTCATTATTCCATTCATGATTCAATTCATGATTCATGATTCATGATTCGATTCATGATTCATGATTCATGATTCTTGATTCATGATTTAATTTGTGATTCATGATTCGTTTTATGATTCATGATTCATGATTCAATTCATGATTTAGTTCATTATTCATGATTCAATTCATGATTAATGATTTATGATTCAATTCATGATTCATGATTCATTTCATGATTTAATTCATGATTCATTTCATGATTCATGATTCATGATTCAATTCATGATTCAATTCATGATTCATGATTCAATTCATGATTCATGATTCATGATTTGATTCATGATTCATGATTCATGATTCATGATTCATGATTCATGATTCGATTCATGATTCATGATTCAATTCATAATTCAATTTATGATTCAGTTCATGATTCATGATTCAATTCATGATTCATGATTTATGATTTAAATTAAGATTCAGGATTCATGATTCAATTAATGATTCATAATTCATTTCATGATTAAATTCATGATTCATTTCATGATTCATGATTCATGATTCAATCCATGATTCAATTCATGATTCATGATTCGATTCATGATTCATGATTCGATTGAAGATTCATGATTTAATTCATGATTCATGATTCGATTCAAGATTCATGATTTAATTCATGATTCATGATTCGATTGAAGATTCATGATTTAATTCATGATTCATGAGTCGATTTATGATTCATGATTTAATTCATGATTCATGATTCATGATTTAATTCATGATTCATGATTCATGATTCAATTCATGATTCATGATTCAATTCATGATTCGATTCATGATTTATTTCATGATTCATTATTCAATTCATGATTCAATTCATGATTTATTTCATGATTCATGATTCAATTCATGATTCATGATTGAATTCATGATTCATTATTCATGATTCGATTCATGATTCATGATTCAATTCATGATTCATGATTCATTTCATGATTCATGATTCATTTCATGATTCAATTCATGATTCATGATTAGATTTATGATTTATGATTCGATTCATGATTCATGATTCCATTCATGATTCATGATTCATGATTCAATTCATGATTCATGATTCATGATTCGATTCATGATTCATGATTCGATTCATAAATCATGATTTAATTCATGATTCAATTCATGAATCATGATTTGTTTCATGATTCATGATTCAATTCATAATTCATGATTCATGATGCATGATTCAATTCATGATTCATGATTCATGATTCAAATCATGATTCATGATTTGATTCATGATTCATGATTCTTGATTCATGATTTAGTTCATGATTCATGATTCAATTCATGGTTAATGATTTATGATTCAATTCATGATTCATGATTCATTTCATGATTTAATTCATGAATTATTTCATGATTCACGATTCATGATTCAATTCATGATTCAATTCATGATTCATGATTCAATTCATGATTCATGATTCATAATTTGATTCAATGATTCATGATTCATAATTCATGATTCAATTCATGATTCATGATTCGATTCATGATTCATGATTCGATTCATGATTCATGATTCAATTCATGATTCATTTCATGCATCATCAATTCATGATTCATGATTCAATTTATGATTCATGATTCGATTCATGATTTATGATTCGAATCATGATTCAATTTATGATTCATGATTCATTTCATGATTCATGATTCATTTCATGATTCATGATACATGATTCAAATTATGATTCAGTTCATGATTCATGATTCAATTCATGATTCATGATTCATGATTCGATTCATGATTCATGATTCATGATTCATGATTTATGATTCATGATTCATGATTTAATTCCTGATTCATGATTCGATTCATGATTCATGATTCATGATTCAATTCATGATTCATGATTCATGATTCATGATTCATTTCATGATTCATGATACATGATTCAAATTATGATTCAGTTCATGATTCATGATTCAATTCATGATTCATGATTCGATTCATGATTCATGATTCATGATTCATGATTCATGATTCTTGATTTAATTCCTGATTTATGATTCGATTCATGATTAGATTCATAATTCATGATTCATGATTCAATTCATTATTCATGATTCAATACATGATTCATGATTCGATTCATGATTCATGATTCAATTCATGATTCATGATTCAATTCATGATTCATGATTCGATTCATGATTCATGATTCATTTCATGATTCATGATTCATGATTCAATTCATGATTCAATTCATGATTCATGATTCAATTCATGATTCATGATTCGATTCATGATTCATGATTCATTTCATGATTCATGATTCATGATTCAATTCATGATTCAATTCATGATTCATGATTCAAATCATGATTCGATTCATGATTCATAATTCAATTCATGATTCATGATTCGATTCATGATTCATGATTCGATTCATGATTCATGATTCATTTCATGATTCATTATTCAATTCATGATTCATGATTCGATTTATGATTCATGATTCCATTCATGATTCATGATTCCATTCATAATTCATGATTCATGATTCAATTCATGATTCATGATTCATGATTCGATTCATGATTCATGATTCGATTCATAAATTATGATTCAATTCATGATTCAATTCATGATTCATGATTCGTTTCATGATTCATAATTCAATTCATAATTCATGATTCATGATTCAATTCATGATTCATGATTCATGATTCAATTCATGATTCATGATTCATGATTCAATTCATGATTCATGATTCATGATTTAAATTCATGATTCATGAATCTTGATTCATAATTTAGTTCATGATTCATGATTTAATTCATGACTCAATTCATGATTCATGATTCAATTTATGATTCACGATTCATGATTCAATTCATGATTAAATTCATGATTCATGATTCAATTCATGATTCATGATTTGATTCATGATTTAATTCATGATTCATGATTTAATTCATGATTCATGATTCATGATTCAATTCATGATTTATGATTCAATTCATGATTCATGATTCATGATTCAATTCATGATTCATGATTCAATTCATGATTCATGATTTAATTCATGATTCAATTCATGATTTAATTCATGATTTATGATTCAATTCATGATTCAATTCATGATTTATTTCATGATTCATGATTCAATTCATGATTCATGATTCATGATTCAATTCATGATTCATGATTCGATTCATGATTCATGATTCCATTCATGATTCATGATTCAATTCATGATTCATGATTCATTTCATGATTCATTATTCAATTCATGATTTAATTCATGATTCATGATTCGATTCATGATTCATGATTCCATTCATGATTCATGATTCCATTCATGATTCATGATTCCATTCATGATTCATGATTCAATTCATAATTCATGATTCGATTCATGATTCATGATTCGATTCATAAATCATGATTCAATTCATGATTCAATTCATGATTCATGATTCGTTTCATGATTCATGATTCAATTCATAATTCATGACTCATGATTCATGATTCAATTCATGATTAATGATTCATGATTCAATTCATGATTCATGATTTGATTCATGATTCATGATTCTTGATTCATGATTTAGTTTATGATTCAATTCATGATTAATGATTTATGATTCAATTCATGATTCATGATTCATTTCATGATTTAATGCATGATTCATTTCATGATTCACAATTCATGATTCAATTCATGATTCAATTCATGATTCATGATTCAATTCATGATTTAGTTCATGATTCATGATTCAATTCATGATTAATGATTTATGATTCAATTCACTTTTCATGATTCATTTCATGATTTAATGCATGATTCATTTCATGATTCACAATTCATGATTCAATTCATGATTGAATTCATGATTCATGATTCAATTCATGATTCAAGATTCATAATTTGATTCATGATTCATGATTCATAATTCATGATTCAATTCATGATTCATGATTTGATTCATGATTCGTTTCATGATTCATGATTCAATTCATGATTCATTTCATGCATCATCAAGTCATGATTCATGATTCAATTCATGATTCATGATTCGATTCATGATTTATGATTCAATTCATGATTCAATTCATGATTCATGATTCATGATTTATTTCATGATTCATGATTCATGATTCAAATTATGATTCAGTTCATGATTCATGATTCAATTCATGATTCATGATTCATGATTCGATTCATGATTCATGATTCATGATTCATGATTCATGATTTAATTCCTGATTCATGATTTGATTCATGATTTATGATTCAATTCATGATTCATGATTCATGATTCGATTCATGATTCATGTGTTATGATTCATGATTCATGATTCAATTCATGATTCATGATTCATGATTAGATTCAAAATTCATGATTTATGATTCGATTCATGATTCAATTCATGATTCATGATTCGATTCATGATTCATGATTCATGATTCAAATCATGATTCAATTCATGATGCATGATTCGATTCATGATTCGATTCATGATTCATGATTCAATTCATGATTCATGATTCAATTCATGATTCATGATTCGATTCATGATTCATGATTCCATTCATGATTCATGATTCCATTCATGATTCGTGATTCATGATTCAATTCATGATTCATGATTCATGATTCATGATTCAATTCATGATTCATGATTCATGATTCGATTCATGATTCATGATTCGATTCATAAATCATGATTCAATTCATGATTCAATTCATGATTCATGATTCGTTTCATGATTCATGATTCAATTCATGCTTAATGATTTATGATTCAATTCATGATTCATGATTCATTTCATGATTTAATTAATGATTTATTTCATGATTCACGATTCTTGATTCAATTCATGATTCAATTCATGATTCATGATTCAATTCATGATTCACGATTCATGATTCAATTCATGATTCAATTCATGATTCAATTCATGATTCATGATTCAATTCATGATTCACGATTCATGATTTGATTCATGATTCAATTCATGATTCATGATTCATGATTCAATTCATGATTCATGATTCGATTCATGATTTATGATTCAAGTCATGATTCATTTCATGCATCAACAATACATGATTCATGATTCAATTCATGATTCATGATTCATGATTTGATTCATGATTCATGATTCATGATTCATGATCCATGATTCGATTCATGATTCATGATTCAATTCATGATTCATTTAATGATTCAATTCATGATTCATGATTCAATTCATGATTCATGATTCGATTCATAATTCATGATTCGATTCATGATTCATGATTCATGATTCATGATTCAATTCATTATTATTAAATTCATGATTCATGATTCATGATTCATGATTCAATTCATGATTCATGATTCAATTCATGATTCATGATTCGATTCATGATTCATGATTCGATTCATGATTTATGATTTAATTCATGATTCATGATTCATTTCATGATTCATAATTAAATTCATGATTCAATTCATGATTCGATTCATGATTCATGATTCCATTCATGATTCATGATTCGATTCATGATTCATGATTCGATTCATGATTTATGATTAAATTCATGATTCATGATTTATGATTCATGATTTAATTCATGATTCAATTCATGATTCATGATTCGATTCATGATTCATGATTCGATTCATGATTTATGATTTAATTCATGATTCATGATTCATTTCATGATTCATAATTCAATTCATGATTCAATTCATAATTCGATTCATGATTCATGATTCCATTCATGATTCAATTCTTGATTCATGATTCAATTCATGATTCATGATTCCATTCATGATTCATGATTCGATTCATGATTTATGATTTAATTCATGATTCATGATTCATTTCATGATTCATAATTCAATTCATGATTCAATTCATAATTCGATTCATGATTCATGATTCCATTCATGATTCAATTCATGATTCATGATTTATGATTCGATTCATGATTCATGATTCATGATTCTTGATTCATGATTTAATTTGTGATTCATGATTCATTTTATGATTCATGATTCATGATTCAATTCATGATTTAGTTCATTATTCATGATTCAATTCATGATTAATGATTTATGATTCAATTCATGATTCATGATTCATTTCATGATTTAATTCATGATTCATTTCATGATTCATGATTCATGATTCAATTCATGATTCAATTCATGATTCATGATTCAATTCATGATTCATGATTCATGATTTGATTCATGATTCATGATTCATGATTCCTGATTCGATTCATGATTCATAATTCAATTCATGATTCAATTTATGATTCAGTTCATGATTCATGATTCAATTCATGATTCATGATTTATGATTCAAATTAAGATTCAGGATTCATGATTCATGATTCAATTAATGATTCATAATTCATTTCATGATTAAATTCATGATTCATTTCATGATTCATGATTCATGATTCATGATTCATGATTCAATTCATGATTCATGATTCGATTCATGATTCATGATTCGATTGAAGATTCATGATTTAATTCATGATTCATGATTCGATTCAAGATTCATGATTTAATTCATGATTCATGATTCGATTGAAGATTCATGATTTAATTCATGATTCATGAGTTGATTTATGATTCATGATTTAATTCATGATTCATGATTCATGATTCAATTCATGATTCATGATTCAATTCATGATTCGATTCATGATTTATTTCATGATTCATTATTCAATTCATGATTGAATTCATGATTTATTTCATGATTCATGAATCAATTCATGATTCATGATTGAATTCATGATTCATTATTCATGATTCGATTCATGATTCATGATTCAATTCATGATTCATGATTCATTTCATGATTCATGATTCATTTCATGATTTAATTCATGATTCATGATTAGATTTATGATTTATGATTCGATTCATGATTCATGATTCCATTCATGATTCATGATTCATGATTCAATTCATGATTCATGATTCATGATTCGATTCATGATTCATGATTCGATTCATAAATCATGATTTAATTCATGATTCAATTCATGAATCATGATTTGTTTCATGATTCATGATTCAATTCATAATTCATGATTCATGATGCATGATTCAATTCATGATTCATGATTCATGATTCAATTCATGATTCATGATTTGATTCATGATTCATGATTCTTGATTCATGATTTAGTTCATGATTCATGATTCAATTCATGGTTAATGATTTATGATTCAATTCATGATTCATGATTCATTTCATGATTTAATTCATGATTCATTTCATGATTCACGATTCATGATTCAATTCATGATTCAATTCATGATTCATGATTCAATTCATGATTCATGATTCATAATTTGATTCAATGATTCATGATTCATAATTCATGATTCAATTCATGATTCATGATTCGATTCATGATTCATGATTCGATTCATGATTCATGATTCAATTCATGATTCATTTCATGCGTCATCAATTCATGATTCATGATTCAATTTATGATTCATGATTCGATTCATGATTTATGATTCGAATCATGATTCAATTTATGATTCATGATTCATTTCATGATTCATGATTCATTTCATGATTCATGATACATGATTCAAATTATGATTCAGTTCATGATTCATGATTCGATTCATGATTCATGATTCATGATTCATGATTTATGATTCATGATTCATGATTTAATTCCTGATTCATGATTCGATTCATGATTCATGATTCATGATTCAGTTCATGATTCATGATTCATGATTCATGATTCATTTCATGATTCATGATACATGATTCAAATTATGATTCAGTTCATGATTCATGATTCGATTCATGATTCATGATTCATGATTCATGATTCTTGATTTAATTCCTGATTTATGATTCGATTCATGATTAGATTCATAATTCATGATTCATGATTCAATTCATGATTCATGATTCAATTCATGATTCATGATTCGATTCATGATTCATGATTCAATTCATGATTCATGATTCAATTCATGATTTATGATTCGATTCATGATTCATGATTCATTTCATGATTCATGATTCATGATTCAATTCATGATTCAATTCATGATTCATGATTCAATTCATGATTCATGATTCAATTCATGATTCATGATTCGATTCATGATTCGATTCATGATTCATAATTCAATTCATGATTCATGATTCGATTTATGATTCATGATTCGATTCATGATTCATGATTCATTTCATGATTCATTATTCAATTCATGATTCAATTCATGATTCATGATTTGATTTATGATTCATGATTCCATTCATGATTCATGATTCCATTCATAATTCATGATTCATGATTCGATTCATGATTCATGATTCGATTCATAAATTATGATTCAATTCATGATTCAATTCATGATTCATGATTCGTTTCATGATTCATAATTCAATTCATAATTCATGATTCATGATTCAATTCATGATTCATGATTCATGATTCAATTCATGATTCATGATTCATGATTCAATTCATGATTCATGATTCATGATTTAAATTCATGATTCATGAATCTTGATTCATGATTTAGTTCATGATTCACGATTCATGATTCAATTCATGATTCAATTCATGATTCATGATTCAATTCATGATTCATGATTAATGATATGATTCATGATTTAATTCATGATTCATGATTCATGATTTGATTCATGATTTAATTCATGATTCATGATTCATGATTCAATTCATGATTCATGATTCATGATTCGATTCATGATTCATGATTCGATTCATAAATTATGATTCAATTCATGATTCAATTCATGATTCATGATTCGTTTCATGATTCATAATTCAATTCCTAATTCATGATTCATGATTCAATTCATGATTCATGATTCATGATTCAATTCATGGTTAATGATTTATGATTCAATTCATGATTCATGATTCATTTCATGATTTAATTCATGATTCATTTCATGATTCACGATTCATGATTCAATTCATGATTCAATTCATGATTCATGATTCAATTCATGATTCATGATTCATAATTTGATTCAATGATTCATGATTCATAATTCATGATTCAATTCATGATTCATGATTCGATTCATGATTCATGATTCGATTCATGATTCATGATTCAATTCATGATTCATTTCATGCATCATCAATTCATGATTCATGATTCAATTTATGATTCATGATTCGATTCATGATTTATGATTCGAATCATGATTCAATTTATGATTCATGATTCATTTCATGATTCATGATTCATTTCATGATTCATGATACATGATTCAAATTATGATTCAGTTCATGATTCATGATTCAATTCATGATTCATGATTCATGATTCGATTCATGATTCATGATTTATGATTCATGATTCATGATTTAATTCCTGATTCATGATCCGATTCATGATTCATGATTCATGATTCAGTTCATGATTCATGATTCATGATTCATTTCATGATTCATGATACATGATTCAAATTATGATTCAGTTCATGATTCATGATTCAATTCATGATTCATGATTCGATTCATGATTCATGATTCATGATTCATGATTCATGATTCTTGATTTAATTCCTGATTTATGATTCGATTCATGATTAGATTCATAATTCATGATTCATGATTCAATTCATGATTCATGATTCAATTCATGATTCATGATTCGATTCATGATTCATGATTCAATTCATGATTCATGATTCAATTCATGATTCATGATTCGATTCATGATTCATGATTCATTTCATGATTCATGATTCATGATTCAATTCATGATTCAATTCATGATTCATGATTCAATTCATGATTCATGATTCGATTCATGATTCATGATTCATTTCATGATTCATGATTCATGATTCAATTCATGATTCATGATTCAATTCATGATTCGATTCATGATTCATAATTCAATTCATGATTCATGATTCGATTTATGATTCATGATTCGATTCATGATTCATGATTCATTTCATGATTCATTATTCAATTCATGATTCAATTCATGATTCATGATTCGATTTATGATTCATGATTCCATTCATGATTCATGATTCCATTCATAATTCATGATTCATGATTCAATTCATGATTCATGATTCATGATTCGATTCATGATTCATGATTCGATTCATAAATTATGATTCAATTCATGATTCAATTCATGATTCAATTCATGATTCATGATTCGTTTCATGATTCATAATTCAATTCATAATTCATGATTCATGATTAAATTCATGATTCATGATTCATGATTCAATTCATGATTCATGATTCATGATTCAATTCATGATTCATGATTCATGATTTAAATTCATGATTCATGAATCTTGATTCATGATTTAGTTCATGATTCATGATTCAATTCATGATTCACGATTCATGATTCAATTCATGATTCAATTCATGATTCATGATTCAATTCATGATTCATGATTAATGATATGATTCATGATTTAATTCATGATTCATGATTCATGATTTGATTCATGATTTAATTCATGATTCATGATTCATGATTCAATTCATGATTCATGATTCGATTCATAAATTATGATTCAATTCATGATTCAATTCATGATTCATGATTCGTTTCATGATTCATAATTCAATTCATAATTCATGATTCATGATTCAATTCATGATTCATGATTCAATTCATGATTCATGATTCATGATTCAATTCATGATTCATGATTCATGATTTAAATTCATGATTCATGAATCTTGATTCATGATTTAGTTCATGATTCATGATTCAATTCATGATTCACGATTCATGATTCAATTCATGATTCAATTCATGATTCATGATTCAATTCATGATTCGTGATTCATGATTTGATTCATGATTCAATTCATGATTCATGATTCAATTCATGATTCATGATTCATGATTTGATTCATGATTTAATTCATGATTCATGATACATGATTTGATTCATGATTTAATTCATGATTCATGATTCATGATTCAATTCATGATTCATGATTCATAATTAGATTCATAATTCATGATTCATGATTCAATTCATGACTCATGATTCAATTCATGATTCATGATTCGATTCATGATTCATGATTCATTTCATGATTCATGATTCAATTCATGATTCAATTCATGATTCATGATTCGATTCATGATTCGATTCATGATTCATAATTCAATTCATGATTCATGATTCGATTCATAATTCATGATTCAATTCATGATTCAATTCATAATTCGATTCATGATTCATGATTCCATTTATGATTCAATTCATGATTCATGATTCATGATTCAATTCATGATTCATGATTCATGATTCTTGATTCATGATTCATGATTCATGATTCTTGATTCATGATTTAATTTGGAATTCATGATTCGTTTTATGATTCATGATTCAATTCATGATTTAGTTCATTATTCATGATTCAATTCATGATTCAATTCATGATTAATGATTTATTATTCAATTCATGATTCATGATTCATTTCATGATTTAATTCATGATTCATTTCATGATTCATGATTCATGATTCAATTCATGATTCAATTCATGATTCATGATTCATGATTCAATTCATGATTCAATTCATGATTCATGATTCAATTCATGATTCATGATTCATGATTTGATTCATGATTCATGATTCATGATTCGATTCATGATTCATGATTCAATTCATTATTCAATTTATGATTCAGTTCATGATTCATGATTTAATTCATGATTCATGATTTATGATTCAAATTAAGATTCAGGATTCATGATTCATGATTCAATAAATGATTCATAATTCATTTCATGATTAAATTCATGATTCATTTCATGATTCATGATTCATGATTGAATCCATGATTCAATTCATGATTCATGATTCGATTCATGATTCATGATTCGATTGAAGATTCATGATTTAATTCATGATTCATGATTCGATTGAAGATTCATGATTTAATTCATGATTCATGATTCGATTGAAGATTCATGATTTAATTCATGATTCATGAGTCGATTTATGATTCATGATTTAATTCATGATTCATGATTCATGATTAAATTCATGATTCATGATTCAATTCATGATTCGATTCATGATTTATTTCATGATTCATTATTCAATTCATGATTTATTTCATGATTTATGATTCAATTCATGATTCATGATTCAATTCATGATTCATTATTCATGATTCGATTCATGATTCATGATTCAATTCATGATTCATGATTCATTTCATGATTCATTTCATGATTCAATTCATGATTTATGATTCGATTTATGATTTATGATTCGATTCATGATTCATGATTCCATTCATGATTCATGATTCATGATTCAATTCATGATTCATGATTCGATTCATGATTCATGATTCGATTCATAAATCATGATTCAATTCATGATTCAATTCATGATTCATGATTTGTTTCATGATTCATGATTCAATTCATAATTCATGATTCATGATGCATGATTCGATTCATGATTCATGATTCATGATTCAATTCATGATTCATGATTTGATTCATGATTCATGATTCTTGATTCATGATTTAGTTCATGATTCATGATTCAATTCATGGTTAATGATTTATGATACAATTCATGATTCATGATTCATTTCATGATTTAATTCATGATTCATTTCATGATTCACGATTCATGATTCAATTCATGATTCAATTCATGATTCATGATTCAATTCATGATTCATGATTCATGATTTGATTCAATGATTCATGATTCATAATTCATGATTCAATTCATGATTCATGATTCGATTCATGATTCATGATTCGATTCATGATTCATGATTCAATTCATGATTCATTTCATGCATCATCAATTCATGATTCATGATTCAATTTATGATTCATGATTCGATTCATGATTTATGATTCGAATCATGATTCAATTCATGATTCATGATTCATTTCATGATTCATGATTCATTTCATGATTCATGATACATGATTCAAATTATGATTCAGTTCATGATTCATGATTCAATTCATGATTCATGATACATGATTCAAATTATGATTCAGTTCATGATTCATGATTCAATTCATGATTCATGATTCGATTCATGATTCATGATTCATGATTCATGATTCATGATTTAATTCCTGATTCATGATTCGATTCATGATTTATGATTCAATTCATGATTCATGAATCATGATTCGATTCATGATTCATGATTTATGATTCATGATTCATGATTCATGATTCATGATTCAATTCATGATTCATGATTCATGATTATATTCATAATTCATGATTCATGATTCAATTCATGATTCATGATTCAATTCATGATTCATGATTCAATTCATGATTCATGATTCGATTCATGATTCATGATTCATTTCATGATTCATGATTCAATTCATGATTCATGATTCAATTCATGATTCATGATTCGATTCATGATTCATGATTCATTTCATGATTCATGATTCATGATTCATGATTCATGATTCATGATTCAATTCATGATTCAATTCATGATTCATGATTCGATTCATGATTCGATTCATGATTCATAATTCAATTCATGATTCATGATTCGATTCATGATTCATGATTCGATTCATGATTCATGATTCATTTCATGATTCATTATTCAATTCATGATTCAATTCATGATTCATGATTCGATTTATGATTCATGATTCCATTCATGATTCATGATTCCATTCATAATTCATGATTCATGATTCAATTCATGATTCATGATTCATGATTCGATTCATGATTCATGATTCAATTCATAAATTATGATTCAATTCATGATTCAATTCATGATTCATGATTCAATTCATGATTCATGATTCAATTCATGATTCATGATTCGATTCATGATTCATGATTCATTTCATGATTCATGATTCAATTCATGATTCATGATTCAATTCATGATTCATGATTCGATTCATGATTCATGATTCATATTTCATGATTCATGATTCATGATTCATGATTCATGATTCATGATTCAATTCATGATTCAATTCATGATTCATGATTCGATTCATGATTCGATTCATGATTCATAATTCAATTCATGATTCATGATTCGATTCATGATTCATGATTCGATTCATGATTCATGATTCATTTCATGATTCATTATTCAATTCATGATTCAATTCATGATTCATGATTCGATTTATGATTCATGATTCCATTCATGATTCATGATTCCATTCATAATTCATGATTCATGATTCAATTCATGATTCATGATTCATGATTCGATTCATGATTCATGATTCAATTCATAAATTATGATTCAATTCATGATTCAATTCATGATTCATGATTCGTTTCATGATTCATAATTCAATTCATAATTCATGATTCATGATTCAATTCATGATTCATGATTCATGATTTAATTCATGATTCATGATTCAATTCATGATTCATGATTCATGATTTAGTTCATGATTCATGATTCAATTCATGATTCACGATTCATGATTCAATTCATGAATTAATTCATGATTCATGATTCAATTCATGATTCATGATTCATGATTTGATTCATGATTTAATTCATGATTCATGATTCATGATTTGATTCATGATTTAATTCATGATTCATGATTCATGATTCAATTCATGATTCATGATTCATGATTCGATTCATGATTCATGATTCAATTCATAAATTATGATTCAATTCATGATTCAATTCATGATTCATGATTCGTTTCATGATTCATAATTTAATTCATAATTCATGATTCATGATTCAATTCATGATTCATGATTCATGATTCAATTCATGATTCATGATTCATGATTCAATTCATGATTCATGATTTAAATTCATGATTCATGAATCTTGATTCATGATTTAGTTCATGATTCATGATTCAATTCATGATTCACGATTCATGATTCAATTCATGATTCAATTCATGATTCATGATTCAATTCATGATTCATGATTCATGATTTGATTCATGATTTAATTCATGATTCATGATTCATGATTTGATTCATGATTTAATTCATGATTCATGATTCATGATTCAATTCATGATTCATGATTCATGATTAGATTCATGATTCATGATTCAATTCATGATTCATGATTCAATTCATGATTCATGATTCAATTCATGATTCATGATTCGATTCATGATTCATGATTCATTTAATGATTCATGATTCAATTCATGATTCAATTCATGATTCATGTTTCGATTCATGATTCGATTCATGATTCATAATTCAATTCATGATTCATGATTCGATTCATGATTCATGATTCGATTCATAATTCACGATTCAATTCATGATTCATTTCATGCATCCTCAATTCATGATTCATGATTCAATTTATTATTCATGATTCGATTCATGATTTATGATTCGAATCAGGATTCAATTCATGATTCATGATTCATTTCATGATTCATGATTCATGATTCGATTCATGATTCATGATTCATGATTCATGATTCATGATTTAAATCCTGATTCATGATTCGATTCATGATTTATGATTCAATTCATGATTCATGAATCATGATTCGATTCATGATTCATGATTTATGATTCATGATTCATGATTCATGATTCAATTCATGATTCATGATTAGATTCAAAATTCATGATTTATGATTCAATTCATGATTCATGATTTAATTCATGATTCATGATTCATGATTCAAATCATGATTCAATTCATGATTCATTATTCAATTCATGATTAAATTCATGATTCACTATTCGATTCTTGATTCATGATTCCATTCATGATTCATGATTCCATTCATGATTCATGATTCATGATTCAATTCATGATTCATAATTCATGATTCATGATTCAATTCATGATTCATGATTCATGATTCATGATTCAATTCATGATTCATAATTCATGATTCATGATTCAATTCATGATTCATGATTCGTTTCATGATTCATAATTCAATTCATAATTCATGATTCATGATTCAATTCATGATTCATGATTCAATTCATGATTCATGATTCATGATTCAATTCATGATTTAAATTCATGATTCATGAATCTTGATTCATGATTTAGTTCATGATTCATGATTCAATTCATGATTCAATTTATGATTCATGATTCAATTCATGATTCACGATTCATGATTCAATTCATGATTCAATTCATGATTCATGATTCAATTCATGATTCATGATTCATGATTTGATTCATGATTTAATTCATGATTCATGATTCATGATTCAATTCATGATTCATGATTCATGATTAGATTCATAATTCATGATTCATGATTCAATTCATGATTCATGATTCAATTCATGATTCATGATTCGATTCATGATTCATGATTCATGATTCAATTCATGATTCATGATTCGATTCATGATTCATGATTCGATTCATGATTCATGATTCATGATTCAATTCATGATTCAATTCATGATTCATGATTCGATTCATGATTCGATTCATGATTCGATTCATGATTCATAATTCAATTCATGATTCATGATTCGATTCATGATTCATGATTCGATTCATGATTCATGATTCATTTCATGATTCATTATTCAATTCATGATTTAATTCATGATTCATGATTCGATTCATGATTCATGATTCGATTCATGATTTATGATTCCATTCATAATTCATGATTCATGATTCAATTCATGATTCATGATTCGAATTATGATTCATGATTCGATTCATAAATTATGATTCAAATTATGATTCAATTCATGATTCATGATTCGTTTCATGATTCATAATTCAATTCATAATTCATGATTCATGATTCAATTCATGATTCATGATTCATGATTCAATTCATGATTCATGATTCATGATTCAATTCATGATTCATGATTCATGATTTAAATTCATGATTCATGAATCTTGATTCATGATATAGTTCATGATTCATGATTCAATTCATGATTCAATTTATGATTCATGATTTAATTCATGATTCACGATTCATGATTCAATTCATGATTCATGATTCATGATTAGATTCATAATTCATGATTCATGATTCAATTCATGATTCATGATTCAATTCATGATTCATGATTCGATTCATGATTCATGATTCATTTCATGATTCATGATTAATGATTCAATTCATGATTCAATTCATGATTCATGATTCGATTCATGATTCGATTCATGATTCAAAATTCAATTCATGATTCATGATTCGATTCATGATTCGATTCATAATTCATGATTCAATTCATGATTCATTTCATGCATTATCAATTCATGATTCATGATTCAATTTATGATTCATGATTCGATTCATGATTTATGATTCGAATCATGATTCAATTCATGATTCATGATTCAATTCATGATTCATGATTCATGATTTAATTCCTGATTCATGATTCGATTCATGATTCATGATTCATTTCATGATTCATGATTCATGATTCATTTCATGATTCATGATTCATGATTCAATTCATGATTCATGATTCAATTCATGATTCGATTCATGATTCATAATTCAATTCATGATTCATGATTCGATTCATGATTCATGATTCATTTCATGATTTATTATTTAATTCATGATTCAATTCATGATTCATGATTCGATGCATGATTCATGATTCCATTCATGATTCATGATTCCATTCATAATTCATGATTCATGATTCCATTCATGATTCATGATTACATTCATAATTCATGATTCATGATTCGATTCATGATTCATGATTCGATTCATGATTCATGATTCATGATTCATGATTCATGATTCATGATTCAATTCATGATTCATGATTCGATTCATGATTCATGATTCATTTCATGATTCATGATTCATGATTCAATTCATGATTCAATTCATGATTCATGATTCGATTCATGATTCGATTCATGATTCATAATTCAATTCATGATTCATGATTCGATTCATGATTCATGATTCGATTCATGATTCATGATTCGATTCATGATTCATGATTCATTTAATGATTCATTATTCAATTCATGATTCAATTCATGATTCATGATTCGATTCATGATTCATGATTCCATTCATAATTCATGATTCATGATTCGATTCATGATTCATGCTTCGATTCATGATTCATGATTTGATTCATAAATTATGATTCAATTCATGATTCAATTCATGATTCATGATTCGTTTCATGATTCATAATTCAATTCATAATTCATGATTCATCATTCAATTCATCATTCAATTCATGATTCATGATTCATGATTCAATTCATGATTCATGATTCATGATTTAAATTCATGATTCATGAATCTTGATTCATGATTTAGTTCATGATTCATGATTCAATTCATGATTCAATTTATGATTCATGATTCAATTCATGATTCATGATTCATGATTTGATTCATGATTTAATTCATGATTCACGATTCATGATTCAATTCATGATTCAATTCATGATTCATGATTCAATTCATGATTCATGATTCATGATTTGATTCATGATTTAATTCATGATTCATGATTCATGATTCAATTCATGATTCATGATTCATGATTAGATTCATAATTCATGATTCATGATTCAATTCATGATTCATGATTCAATTCATGATTCATGATTCGATTCATGATTCATGATTCATTTCATGATTCATGATTCATGATTCAATTCATGATTCAATTCATGATTCATGATTCGATTCATGATTCGATTCATGATTCATAATTCAATTCATGATTCATGATTCGATTCATGATTCATGATTCGATTCATGATTCATGATTCATTTCATGATTCATTATTCAATTCATGATTCAATTCATGATTCATGATTCGATTCATGATTCATGATTCCATTCATGATTCATGATTCCATTCATAATTCATGATTCATGATTCAATTCATGATTCATGATTCGATTCATGATTCATGATTCGATTCATGATTCATGATTCGATTAATAAATTATGATTCAATTCATGATTCAATTCATGATTCATGATTCTTTTCATGATTCATAATTAAATTCATAATTCATGATTCATGATTCAATTCATGATTCATGATTCATGATTCAATTCATGATTCATGATTTAAATTCATGATTCATGAATCTTGATTCATGATTTAGTTCATGATTCATGATTCAATTCATGATTCAATTTATGATTCATGATTTAATTCATGATTCACGATTCATGATTCAATTCATGATTCATGATTCATGATTAGATTCATAATTCATGATTCATGATTCAATTCATGATTCATGATTCGATTCATGATTCATAATTCAATTCATGATTCATGATTCGATTCATGATTCATGATTCGATTCATAATTCATGATTCAATTCATGATTCATTTCATGCATTATCAATTCATGATTCATGATTCAATTTATGATTCATGATTCGATTCATGATTTATGATTCGAATCATGATTCAATTCATGATTCATGATTCATTTCATGATTCATTTCATGATTCATGATACATGATTCAAATTATGATTCAGTTCATGATTCATGATTCAATTCATGATTCATGATTCATGATTCAATTCATGATTCATGATTCATGATTCATGATTTAATTCCTGATTCATGATTCGATTCATGATTTATGATTCAATTCATGATTCATGAATCATGATTCAAATCATGATTCATGATTTATGATTCATGATTCATGATTCATGATTCAATTCATGATTCATGATTCATGATTAGATTCATAATTCATGATTCATGATTCAATTCATGATTCATGATTCAATTCATGATTCATGATTCGATTCATGATTCATGATTCATGATTCAATTCATGATTCATGATTCAATTCATGATTCATGATTCGATTCACGATTCATGATTCATTTCATGATTCATGATTCATGATTCAATTCATGATTCAATTCATGATTCATGATTCGATTCATGATTCATAATTCAATTCATGATTCATGATTCGATTCATGATTCATGATTCGATTCATGATTCATGATTCGATTCATGATTCATGATTCATTTCGTGATTCATTATTCAATTCATGATTTAATTCATGATTCATGATTCGATTCATGATTCATGATTCGATTCATGATTCATGATTCCATTCATAATTCATGATTCATGATTCAATTCATGATTCATGATTCGAATTATGATTCATGATTCGATTCATAAATTATGATTCAATTCATGATTCAATTCATGATTCATGATTCGTTTCATGATTCATAATTCAATTCATAATTCATGATTCATGATTCAATTCATGATTCATGATTCATGATTCAATTCATGATTCATGATTTATGATTCAATTCATGATTCATGATTCATGATTTAAATTCATGATTCATGAATCTTGATTCATGATTTAGTTCATGATTCATGATTCAATTCATGATTCAATTTATGATTCATGATTTTATTCATGATTCACGATTCATGATTCAATTCATGATTCATGATTCAATTCATGATTCATGATTCGATTCATGATTCATGATTCATTTCATGATTCATGATTAATGATTCAATTCATGATTCAATTCATGATTCATGATTCGATTCATGATACGATTCATGATTCATAATTCAATTCATGATTCATGATTCGATTCATGATTCATGATTCGATTCATAATTCATGATTCAATTCATGATTCATTTCATGCATTATCAATTCATGATTCATGATTCAATTTATGATTCATGATTAGATTCATGATTTATGATTCGAATCATGATTCAATTCATGATTCATGATTCATTTCATGATTCATTTCATGATTCATGATACATGATTCAAATTATGATTCAGTTCATGATTCATGATTCAATTCATGATTCATGATTCAATTCATGATTCATGATTCATGATTCATGATTCATGATTCATGATTTAATTCCTGATTCATGATTCGATTCATGATTCATGATTTAGTTCATGATTCATGATTCAATTCATGATTCAATTTATGATTCATGATTCAATTCATGATTCACGATGCATGATTTAATTCATGATTCATGATTCATGATTCAATTCATGATTCATGATTCAAATCATGATTCATGATTCATGATTTAATTCATGATTCATGATTCATGATTCATGATTCAATTCATAATTCATGATTCAATTCATGATTCATGATTCAATTCATGATTCAATTCATCAATTCATGATTTAATTCATGATTCATGATTCAATTCATG
The DNA here is from genome assembly GCF_038048845.1 of Mixophyes fleayi. Lineage (NCBI taxonomy): Eukaryota > Metazoa > Chordata > Amphibia > Anura > Limnodynastidae > Mixophyes > Mixophyes fleayi. Next base: position 39,169 of record NW_027448186.1, read on the forward strand.
ATTCAATTCATGATTTATTTCATGATTCATGCTTCAATTCATGATTCATGATTCATGATTCAATTCATGATTCATGATTCAATTCATGATTCATGATTCGATTCATGATTCATGATTCCATTCATGATTCATGATTAAATTCATGATTCATGATTCATGATTCCATTCATGATTTATGATTCGATTCATAAATCATGATTCAATTCATGATTCAATTCATGATTCATCATTCAATTCATGATTCATGATTCAATTCATGATTCATGATTCATGATTCAATTCATGATTCATGATTCATGATTTAAATTCATGATTCATGAATCTTGATTCATGATTTAGTTCATGATTCATGATTCAATTCATAATTCAATTTATGATTCATGATTCAATTCATGATTCACGATGCATGATTTAATTCATGATTCATGATTCATGATTCAATTCATGATTCATGATTCAAATCATGATTCATGATTCATGATTCAATTCATGATTCATGATTCATGATTCAATTCATGATTCATGATTCAATTCATGATTCATGATTCAATTCATGATTCAATTCATCAATTCATGATTTAATTCATGATTCATGATTCAAGTCATGATTCAATTCATGATTTATTTCATGATTCATACTTCAATTCATGATTCATGATTCATGATTCAATTCATGATTCATGATTCAATTCATGATTTATGATTTGATTCATGATTCATGATTCGATTCATGATTCATGATTCCATTCATGATTCATGATTAAATTCATGATTCATGATTCATGATTCCATTCATGATTTATGATTCGATTCATAAATCATGATTCAATTCATTATTCAATTCATGATTCATGATTCTTTTCATGATTCATGATTCAATTCATAATTCATGACTCATGATTCATGATTCAATTCATGATTCATGATTCATGATTAAATTCATGATTCATGATTCAATTCATGATTCATGATTCATTTCATGATTCATGATTCATGATTCAATTCATGATGCATGATTCGATTTATGATTCGATTCATGATTCATAATTCAATTCATGATTCATGATTCAATTCATGATTCATGATTCGATTCATAATTCATGATTCAATTCATGATTCATTTCATGCATCATCAATTCATGATTCATGATTCAATTTATGATTCATGATTCGATTCATGATTTATGATTTGAATCATGATTCAATTCATGATTCATGATTCAATTCATGATTCATGATTCATGATTCAATTCATGATTCATGATTCATGATTCAATTCATGATTCATGATTCGATTCATGATTCGATTCATGATTCATAATTCAATTCATGATTCATGATTCAATTCATGATTCATGATTCCATTCATGATTCATGATTCCATTCATGATTCATGATTCCATTCATAATTCATGATTCATGATTCGATTCATGATTCATGCTTCGATTCATGATTCATGATTCATGATTTGATTCATAAATTATGATTCAATTCATGATTCAATTCATGATTCATGATTCAATTCATGATTCATGATTCATGATTCAATTCATGATTCAATTTATGATTCATGATTCAATTCATGATTCACGATGCATGATTTAATTTATGATTCATGATTCATTATTCAATTCATGATTCATGATTCAAATCATGATTCATGATTCATGATTTAATTCATGATTCATGATTCATGATTCAATTCATGATTCATGATTCAATTCATGTTTCATGATTCAATTCATAATTCAATTTATCAATTCATGATTTAATTCATGATTCATGATTCAATTCATGATTCAATTCATGATTTATTTCATGATTCATGCTTCAATTCATGATTCATGATTCATGATTCAATTCATGATTCATGATTCGATTCATGATTCATTATTCGATTCATGATTCATGATTCCATTCATGATTCATGATTAAATTCATGATTCATGATTCATGATTCGATTCATGATTTATGATTCGATTCATAAATCATGATTCAATTCATGATTCAATTCATGATTCATGATTCTTTTCATGATTCATGATTCAATTTATAATTCATGACTCATGATTCATGATTCAATTCATGATTCATGATTCATGATTCAATTCATGATTCATGATTCATGATTTAAATTCATGATTCATGAATCTTGATTCATGATTTAGTTCATGATTCATGATTCAATTCATGATTCAATTCATGATTCATGATTTAATTCATGATTCACGATTCATGATTCAATTCATGATTCATGATTAGATTCATAATTCATGATTCATGATTCAATTCATGATTCATGATTCAATTCATGATTCATGATTCGATTCATGATTCATGATTCATTTCATGATTCATGATTAATGATTCAATTCATGATTCAATTCATGATTCATGATTCGATTCATGATTCGATTCATGATTCATAATTCAATTCATGATTCATGATTCGATTCATGATTCATGATTCGATTCATAATTCATGATTCAATTCATGATTCATTTCATGCATTATCAATTCATGATTCATGATTCAATTTATGATTCATGATTCGATTCATGATTTATGATTCGAATCATGATTCAATTCATGATTCATGATTCATTTCATGATTCATGATTCATTTCATGATTCATGATACATGATTCAAATTATGATTCAGTTCATGATTCATGATTCAATTCATGATTCATGATTCATGATTCAATTCATGATTCATGATTCATGATTCATGATTTAATTCCTGATTCATGATTCGATTCATGATTCATGATTTAGTTCATGATTCATGATTAAATTCATGATTCAATTTATGATTCATGATTCAATTCATGATTCACGATGCATGATTTAATTCATGATTCATGATTCATGATTCAATTCATGATTCATGATTCAATTCATGATTCATGATTCAATTCATGATTCAATTCATCAATTCATGATTTAATTCATGATTCATGATTCAAGTCATTATTCAATTCATGATTTATTTCATGATTCATGATTAAATTCATGATTCATGATTCATGATTCGATTCATGATTTATGATTCGATTCATAAATCATGATTCAATTCATGATTCAATTCATGATTCATGATTCTTTTCATGATTCATGATTCAATTTATAATTCATGACTCATGATTCATGATTCAATTCATGATTCATGATTCATGATTCAATTCATGATTCATGATTCATGATTTAAATTCATGATTCATGAATCTTGATTCATGATTTAGTTCATGATTCATGATTCAATTCATGATTCAATTTATGATTCATGATTTAATTCATGATTCACGATTCATGATTCAATTCATGATTCATGATTAGATTCATAATTCATGATTCATGATTCATGATTCAATTCATGATTCATGATTCGATTCATGATTCATGATTCATTTCATGATTCATGATTAATGATTTAATTCATGATTCAATTCATGATTCATGATTCGATTCATGATTCGATTCATGATTCATAATTCAATTCATGATTCATGATTCGATTCATGATTCATGATTCGATTCATAATTCATGATTCAATTCATGATTCATTTCATGCATTATCAATTCATGATTCATGATTCAATTTATGATTCATGATTCGATTCATGATTTATGATTCGAATCATGATTCAATTCATGATTCATGATTCATTTCATGATTCATGATTCATTTCATGATTCATGATACATGATTCAAATTATGATTCAGTTCATGATTCATGATTCAATTCATGATTCATGATTCATGATTCAATTCATGATTCATGATTCATGATTCATGATTTAATTCCTGATTCATGATTCGATTCATGATTCATGATTTAGTTCATGATTCATGATTAAATTCATGATTCAATTTATGATTCATGATTCAATTCATGATTCACGATGCATGATTTAATTCATGATTCATGATTCATGATTCAATTCATGATTCATGATTCAAATCATGATTCATGATTCATGATTTAATTCATGATTCATGATTCATGATTCAATTCATGATTCATGATTCAATTCATGATTCATGATTCAATTCATGATTCAATTCATCAATTCATGATTTAATTCATGATTCATGATTCAAGTCATTATTCAATTCATGATTTATTTCATGATTCATGCTTCAATTCATGATTCATGATTCATGATTCAATTCATGATTCATGATTCAATTCATGATTCATGATTCGATTCATGATTCATGATTCGATTCATGATTCATGATTCCATTCATGATTCATGATTAAATTCATGATTCATGATTCATGATTCTATGAATGATTTATGATTCGATTCATAAATCATGATTCGATTCATGATTCAATTCATGATTCATGATTCTTTTCATGATTCATGATTCAATTCATAATTCATGACTCATGATTCATGATTCAATTCATGATTCATGATTCATGATTCATGATTCAATTCATGATTCATGATTCGATTTATGATTCGATTCATGATTCATAATTCAATTCATGATTCATGATTCGATTCATGATTCATGATTCGATTCATGATTCATGATTCGATTCATAATTCATGATTCAATTCATGATTCATTTCATGCATCATCAATTCATGATTCATGATTCAATTTATGATTAATGATTCGATTCATGATTTATGATTTGAATCATGATTCAATTCATGATTCATGATTCAATTCATGATTCATGATTCATGATTTAATTCATGATTCATGATTCGATTCATGATTCGATTCATGATTCATAATTCAATTCATGATTCATGATTCAATTCATGATTCATGATTCGATTCATAATTCATGATTCAATTCATGATTCATTTCATGCATCATCAATTCATGATTCATGATTCAATTTATGATTCATGATTCGATTCATGATTTATGATTCGAATCATGATTCAATTCACGATTCATGATTCATTTCATGATTCATGATACATGATTCAAATTATGATTCAGTTCATGATTCATGATTCGATTCATGATTCATGATTCATGATTCATGATTTAATTCCTGATTCATGATTCGATTCATGATTTATGATTCAATTCATGATTCATTAATCATGATTCGATTCATGATTCATGATTTATGATTCATGATTCAATTCATGATTCATGATTCATGATTAGATTCATAATTCATGATTCATGATTTGATTCATGATTCATGATTCATTTCATGATTCATGATTCATGATTCAATTCATGATTCAATTCATGATTCATGATTCGATTCATGATTCGATTCATGATTCATAATTCAATTCATGATTCATGATTCGATTCATGATTCATGATTCGATTCATGATTCATGATTCATTTCATGATTCATTATTCAATTTATGATTCAATTCATGATTCATAAATCATGATTCAATTCATGATTCAATTCATGATTCATGATTCATTTCATGATTCATATTTCATTTCATGATTCATGATACATGATTCAAATTATGATTCAGGTTATGATTCATGATTCAATTCATGATTCATGATTCATGATTCAATTCATGATTCATGATTCATGATTCATGATTTAATTCCTGATTCATGATTCGATTTATGATTCATGATTTAGTTCATGATTCATGATTCAATTCATGATTCAATTTATGATTCATGATTCAATTCATGATTCACGATGCATGATTTAATTCATGATTTATGATTCATGATTCAATTCATGATTCATGATTCAAATCATGATTCATGATTCAAATCATGATTCATGATTTAATTCATGATTCATGATTCATGATTCAATTCATGATTCATGATTCAATTCATGATTCATGATTCAATTCCTGATTCAATTCATCAATTCATGATTTAATTCATGATTCATGATTCAATTCATGATTCAATTCATGATTTATTTCATGATTCATGCTTCAATTCATGATTCATGATTCAATTCATGATTCATGATTCAATTCATGATTCATGATTCGATTCATTATTCATGATTCGATTCATGATTCATGATTCCATTCATGATTCATGATTAGATTCATAATTCATGATTCATGATTCAATTCATGATTCATGATTCAATTCATGATTCATGATTCGATTCATGATTCATGATTCATTTCATGATTCATGATTAATGATTCAATTCATGATTCAATTCATGATTCATGATTCGATTCATGATTCGATTCATGATTCATAATTCAATTCATGATTCATGATTCGATTCATGATTCATGATTCGATTCATAATTCATGATTCAATTCATGATTCATTTCATGCATTATCAATTCATGATTCATGATTCAATTTATAATTCATGATTCATGATTCAATTTATGATTCATGATTCGATTCATGATTTATGATTCGAATCATGATTCAATTCATGATTCATGATTCATTTCATGATTCATGATTCATTTCATGATTCATGATACATGATTCAAATTATGATTCAGTTCATGATTCATGATTCAATTCATGATTCATGATTCATGATTCAATTCATGATTCATGATTCATGATTCATGATTTAATTCCTGATTCATGATTCGATTCATGATTCATGATTTAGTTCATGATTCATGATTCAATTCATGATTCAATTTATGATTCATGATTCAATTCATGATTCATGATTCAAATCATAAATTCATGATTCATGATTTAATTCATGATTCATGATTCATGATTCAATTCATGATTCATGATTCAATTCATGATTCAATTCATCAATTCATGATTCAATTCATCAATATATGATTTAATTCATGATTCATGATTCAATTCATGATTCAATTCATGATTTATTTCATGATTCTTGCTTCAATTCATGATTCATGATTCAATTCATGATTCATGATTCAATTCATGATTCATGATTCGATTCATGATTCATGATTCGATTCATGATTCATGATTCCATTCATGATTCATGATTAAATTCATGATTCATGATTCATGATTCCATTCATGATTTATGAATCGATTCATAAATCATGATTAAATTCATGATTCAATTCATGATTCATCATTCAATTCATGATTCATGATTCAATTCATGATTCATGATTCATGATTCAATTCATTATTCATGATTCATGATTTAAATTCATGATTCATGAATCTTGATTCATGATTTAGTTCATGATTCATGATTCAATTCATGATTCAATTTATGATTCATGATTCAATTCATGATTCACGATGCATGATTTAATTCATGATTCATGATTCATGATTCAATTCATGATTCATGATTCAAATCATGATTCATGATTCATGATTTAATTCATGATTCATGATTCAATTCATGATTCAATTCATCAATTCATGATTTAATTCATGATTCATGATTCAATTCATGATTCAATTCATGATTTATTTCATGATTCATGCTTCAATTCATGATTCATGATTCATGATTCAATTCATGATTCATGATTCAATTCATGATTCATGATTCGATTCATGATTCATGATTCGATTCATGATTCATGATTCCATTCATGATTCATGATTCCATTCATGATTCATGATTAAATTCATGATTCATGATTCATGATTCCATTCATGATTTATGATTCGATTCATAAATCATGATTCAATTCATGATTCAATTCATGATTCATGATTCTTTTCATGATTCATGATTCAATTCATAATTCATGACTCATGATTCATGATTCAATTCATGATTCATGATTCATGATTCATTTCATGATTCATGATTCATGATTCAATTCATGATTCATGATTCATTTCATGATTCATGATTCATGATTCAATTCATGATTCATGATTCGATTTATGATTCGATTCATGATTCATAATTCAAATTATGATTCATGATTCGATTCATGATTCATGATTCGATTCATAATTCATGATTCAATTCATGATTCATTTCATGCATCATCAATTCATGATTCATGATTCAATTTATGATTCATGATTCGATTCATAATTTATGATTTGAATCATGATTCAATTCATGATTCATGATTCAATTCATGATTCATGATTCATGATTCAATTCATGATTCATGATTCAATTCATGATTCATGATTCAATTCATGATTCATGATTCATGATTCAATTCATGATTCATGATTCGATTCATGATTCGATTCATGATTCATAATTCAATTCATGATTCATGATTCGATTCATGATTCATGATTCGATTCATAATTCATGATTCAATTCATGATTCATTTCATGCATCATCAATTCATGATTCATGATTCAATTTATGATTCATGATTCGATTCATGATTTATGATTCGAATCATGATTCAATTCACGATTCATGATTCATTTCATGATTCATTTCATGATTCAAATTATGATTCAGTTCATGATTCATGATTCATGATTCACGATTCATGATTCATGATTCATGATTTTATTCCTGATTCATGATTCGATTCATGATTTATGATTCAATTCATGATTCATGAATCATGATTCGATTCATGATTCATGATTTATGATTCATGATTCAATTCATGATTCATGATTCATGATTAGATTCATAATTCATGATTCATGATTCAATTCATGATTCATGATTCAATTCATGATTCATGATTCGATTCATTATTCATGATTCATTTCATGATTCATGATTCAATTCATGATTCAATTCATGATTCATGATTCGATTCATGATACGATTCATGATTCATAATTCAATTCATGATTTATGATTCGATTCATGATTCATGATTCGATTCATGATTCATGATTCATTTCATGATTCATTATTCAATTCATGATTCATGATTCGATTCATGATTCATGATTCCATTCATGATTAATGTTTCCATTCATAATTCATGATTCATGATTCAATTCATGATTCATGATTCATGATTCGATTCATGATTCATGATTCATGATTCGATTCATGATTCATGATTCGATTCATGATTCGATTCATAAATCATGATTCAATTCATGATTCAATTCATGATTCATGATTCTTTTCATGATTCATGATTCAATTCATAATTCATGACTCATGATTCATGATTCAATTCATGATTCATGATTAAATTCATAATTCATGATTCATGATTCGATTCATGATTCATGATTCAATTCTTAAATCATGATTCAATTCATGATTCATGATTCTTTTCATGATTCATGATTCAATTCATAATTCATGACTCATGATTCATGATTCAATTCATGATTCATGATTCATGATTCAATTCATGATTCATGATTCAATTCATGATTCATGATTCGATTCATGATTCATATTTGAATTCATGATTCAATTCATGATTCATTTCATGATTCATGATTCAATTATTGATTCAAGATTCAATTCATGATTCATGATTCAATTCATGATTCATGGTTCATGATTCAATGCATGATTCATGGTTCATGATTCAATGCATGATTCATGATTCGATTCATGATTCATATTTGAATTCATGATTCAATTCATGATTCATTTCATGATTCATGATTCAATTCATGATTCATGATTCAATTCATGATTCATGATTCAATTCATGATTCATGATTCATGATTCATGATTCAATTCATGATTCATGATTCGATTCATGATTCATGATTCAATTCATGATTCATGATTCATGATTCAATTCATGATTCATGATTCGATTCATGATTCATGATTCAATTCATGATTCATTATTCAATTCATGATTCATGATTCATGATTCATGATTCAATTCATGATTCATGATTCATTTCATGATTCATTTCATGATTTATAATTCAATTCATGATTCATGATTCCATTCATGATTCATGATTCATTTTATGATTCATGATTCATGATTTAATTCATGATTTGTGATTCATGATTTGATTCATAATTCCTGATTCATAATTCAATTCATGATTTGTGATTCATGATTCGATTCATGATTCATGATTCGATTCATGATTCTTGATTCGAATCATGATTCATGTTTCGGTTCATAATTCATGATTCGATTCATGATTCATGATTCAATTCATAATTCATGTTTTAAATCATGATTTAATTCATGATTCATATTTTAATTAATGATTCATGATTTAATTCATGATTCAATTCATGTTTCATGATTCAATTCATGATTCATGATTCTTAATTCATGATTCAATTCATGATTCATGATTTGATTCATGATTCATGATTCTTAATTCGTGATTCAATTCATGATTCATGATTCATGATTCAATTCATGATTCATGATTCATGATTCAATTCATGATTTATAATTCAATTCATGATTCATGTTTCAATGCATGATTCATGATTTATTTCATGATTTTATTCATGATTCATTTAATGATTCATAATTCATGATTCATGATTCGATTCATGATTCATGATTAATGATTCAATTCATGATTTATGATTCAATTCATGATTCATGATTCAATTCATGATTCATGATTTATTTCATGATTTTATACATGATTCAAATTATGATTCATGATTCAATTCATGATTCATGATTCATTTAATGATTCATGATTCATGATTCATGATTCGATTCATGATTCATGATTAATGATTCAATTCGTGATTAATGATTCAATTCATAATTCATGATTCATTTCATGATTCATTACATGATTTATGATTCAATTCTGGATTCAAATCATGATTCATGATTCATGATTCATGATTCACTTCATGATTCAATTCCTAATTCATGATTCATGATTCAATTCATGATTCGTGATTTATAATTCAATTCATGATTCATGATTCATTTCATGATTCAATTCTTGGTTCTTGAATCTTGATTCAATTCATGATTTATTTCATGAATTATGATTCAATTCATGATTCATGATTTATGATTCAATTCATGATTCGATTCATGATTCATGATTCATGATTAATGATTCAATTCATGATTCATGATTCAATTCATGATTCATGATTTATGATTCAATTCATGAATTATTATTCAATTCATGAATCATAAATCGAATCATGATTCAATTCATGATTCATGATTCATGATTCAATTCATGATTCATGATTAATGATTCAATTCGTGATTAATGATTCAATTCATAATTCATGATTCATTTCATGATTCATTACATGATTTATGATTCAATTCTGGATTCAAATCATGATTCATGATTCATGATTCATGATTCACTTCATGATTCAATTCCTAATTCATGATTCATGATTCAATTCATGATTCGTGATTTATAATTCAATTCATGATTCATGATTCATTTCATGATTCAATTCATGGTTCATGAATCTTGATTCAATTCATGATTTATTTCATGATTCATGATTCAATTCATGATTCATGATTTATGATTCAATTCATGATTCGATTCATGATTCATGATTCATGATTAATGATTCAATTCATGATTCATGATTCAATTCATGATTCATGATTCATGAATTATGATTCAATTCATGATTCATGATTTAGTACATGATTCATGATTCAATTCATGATTCATGATTCGATTCATGATTCATGATTCGATTAATGATTCATGATTCGATTTATGAATCATGATTCAATTCTTGATTCATGATTTATGATTTGATTCATGATTCATGATTCAATTTACGAGTCATGATTCATGATTCATGATTCATAATTCAATTCATGATTCATGATTTAGTTCATGATTCATGATTCAATTTATGATTCATGATTCGATTCATGATTCATGATTCGATTCATGATTCATGATTCGATTCATGATTCATGATTCAATTCTTGATTCATGATTTATGATTTGATTCATGATTCATGATTCAATTTACGAGTCATGATTCATGATTCGATTCATGATTCATGATTCAATTCATGATTCATGATTCATTATTCAATTCATGATTCATGATTCGATTCATGATTCATGATTCATGATTCAATTCATGATTCATGATTCAATTCATGAGTCATGATTCATAATTCGATTTATGATTCATGATTCAATTCATGATTCATGATTCAATTTGTGATTCATGATTCAATTCATGATTCATGATTCATTTCATAATTCATTTCATGATTCATGATTTATGATTCAATTCATGATTCATGATTCGATTCATAATTCATGATTCATGATTCAATTCATGATTCAATTCATGTTTCATGATTCATGATTCATGATTCGATTCATGATTCATGATTTATGATTCAATTCATGAATTATTATTCAATTCATGAATCATAAATCGAATAATGATTCAATTCATGATTCATGATTCATAATTCAATTCATGATTCATTATTCATGATTTAGTTCATGATTCATGATTCATGATTTGATTCATGATTCATGATTCATGATTCAATTCATGATTCATGATTTATGATTCAATTCATGATTCGATTCATGATTCATGATTCGATTCATGATTCATGGGTCATGATTCAATTCATGATTCATGATTTATGATTCAATTCATGATTCGATTCATGATTCATGATTCAATTCTTGATTCATGATTTATGATTTGATTCATGATTCATGATTCAATTTATGAGTCATGATTCATGATTCGATTCATGATTCATGATTCAATTCATGATTCATGATTCATTATTCAATTCATGATTCATGATTCAATTCATGATTCATGATTCATTATTCAATTCATGATTCATGATTCATGATTCAATTCATGATTCATGATTCATGATTCGATTTATAATTCATGATTCAATTCATGATTCATGATTCAATTTGTGATTCATGATTCAATTCATGATTCAGATTCATTTCATAATTCATTTCATGATTCATGATTTCTGATTCAATTCATGATTCATGATTCAATTCATGATTCATGATTTATTTCATGATTCATTTCATGATTCATGATTTATTTCATGATTCAATTCATGATTCAGATCATTATTCATTATATTATTCATAATCCATGATTCAATTCATGATTCAATTCATGATTCATGATTCATGATTCAATTCATGATTCATGATTCATTTAATTATTCATGATTCTTGATTCATGATTTAATTCATGATTCAAATTATGATTCATGATTCAATTCATGATTTATGATTCATGATTCGATTCATGATTCATGATTAATGATTGAATTCGTGATTCATGATTCAATTCATAATCCATGATTAATTTCATAATTCATTACATGATTTATGATTCAATTCTTGATTCAAATCATGATTCATGATTCATGATTCATGATTCACTTCATGATTCAATTCCTAATTCATGATTCATGATTCAATTCATGATTCATGATGTATAATTCAATTCATGATTCATGATTCATTTCATGATTCAATTCATGATTTATGATTCATGATTCAATTCATGATTCATGATTTAGTACATGATTCATGATTGAATTCATGATTCATGATTCGATTCATGATTCATGATTCGATTCATGATTCATGATTAGATTCATGATTCATGATTCAATTCTTGATTCATGATTTATGATTCAATTCATGATTCATGATTCATGATTCAATTCATGATTCATGATTCAGTTCATGATTCATGATTTATTTCATGATTCAATTCATGGTTCATGAATCTTGATTCAATTCATGATTAAATTTATGATTCATGATTCAATTCATGATTCATTATTCATGATTCAATTCATGATTCATGATTTATTTCATGATTCATTTCATGATTCATGATTTATTTCATGATTCATTTCATGATTCATGATTAATGATTCAATTCATGATTCAGATCATTATTCGTTTTATTATTCATAATTCATGATTCAATTCATGATTAAATTCATGATTCATGATTCAATTCATGATTCATGATTCATTTAATGATTCATGATTCTTGATTCATGATTCAATTCATGATTTAAATTATGATTCATGATTCAATTCATGATTCATGATTCATGATTCGATTCATGATTAATGATTCAATTCGTGATTGAATTCATGATTCATGATTCATGATTCATTTAATGATTCATGATTCTTGATTCATGATTCAATTCATGATTTAAATTATGATTCATGATTCAATTCATGATTCAATTCATGATTTATGATTCAATTCTTGATTCAAATCATGATTCATGATTCATGATTCACTTCATGATTCAATTCCTGATTCATGATTCATGATTCAATTCTTGATTCATGATTTATAATTCAATTCATGATTCATGATTCATTTCATGATTCAATTCATGGTTCATGAATCTTGATTCAATTCATGATTTATTTCATGATTCATGATTCAATTCATGATTCAATCCATGATTCATGATTTAATTCATGATTCATGATTCACGATTCAATTCATGATTCATGATTCAATTCATGATTCATGATTCAATTCATGATTCATGATTCATGATTCATGATTCAATTCATGATTCATGATTCAATTCATGAATTATGATTCAATTCATGATTAATGATTCATGATTCAATTCATGATTCATGATTCGATTCATGATTCATGATTCATGATTCATGATTCAATTCATGATTCTTGATTCATGATTCATGATTCAATTCATGATTCATGTTTCATTTTATGATTCATGATTCATGATGCGATTCATGATTTGTGATTCATGATTCGATTCATGATTCATGAATCGATTCATGATTTTTGATTCGAATCATGATTCATGATTCGGTTCATAATTCATGATTCATGATTCGATTCATGATTTATGATTCAATTCATAATTCATGTTTTAAATCATGATTCAATTCATGATTCATGTTTTAATTCATGATTCATGATTCAATTCATGATTCAATTCATGATTCATGATTCAATTAATGATTCATGATTCTTAATTCATGATTCAATTCATGATTCATGATTCGATTCATGATTCATGATTCTTAATTCATGATTCAATTCATGATTCATGATTCAATTCTTGATTCATGATTCATGATTCAATTCATGATTCATGATTCAATTCATGATTCATGATTCAATTCTTGATTCAATTCATTATTCATGATTTATTTCATGAATCATTTCATGATTCATGATTGATGATACAATTCATGATTCAATTCATGATTCATGATTCATTATTCAATTCATGAATCATGATTCATGATTCAATTCGTGATTCATGATTCAATTCATGATTCATGATTCATTTCATGATTTATGATTCATGATTCAATTCATAATTCATGATTTATAATTCAATTCATGATTCATGATTCATTTCATGATTCAATTCATGGTTCATGAATCTTGATTCAATTTATGATTCATGAATCATAATTCAATACATAATTCCATTCATGATTCATGATTCATTTCATGATACAAATTATGGTTCATGAATCTTGATTCAATTCATGATTCAATTCATGATTAAATACATGATTCATGATTGAATTCATGATTTATTATTCATGTTTCATAATTTGATTCATGATTCATGATTCATAATTCAATTCATGCGTCATGATTTATTATTCAATTCATGATTCATAATACAATTCATGATTCATGAATTATAATTAAATTCATGATTCAATTCATTATTCATGATTCAATTCATGATTCATAATTCAATTCATGATTCATGATTCCTAATTCATGATTCAATTCATGATTCATAATTCATGATTCGATTCATGATTCTTGATTCAGTTCATGATTCATGATCCATGATTCATGATTCGATTCATGATTCATGATTCGA
The DNA here is from genome assembly GCF_038048845.1 of Mixophyes fleayi. Taxonomy (NCBI): domain Eukaryota; kingdom Metazoa; phylum Chordata; class Amphibia; order Anura; family Limnodynastidae; genus Mixophyes; species Mixophyes fleayi. The sequence goes on from NW_027448186.1 coordinate 54,880, forward strand.
TTCATGATTCATGATTCGATTCATGATTCATGATTCAAATCATGATTCAATTCATGATTCTTGATTCAATTCATGATTCATGATTCATAATTCAATTCATGATTTGTGATTTATGATTCGATTCATGTTTCGATTCATGATTCATTTCATGATTCATGATTTCTGATTCAATTCATGATTCATGATTCAATTCCTGATTCATGATTCATGATTCAATTCATGATTCATGATTTATAATTCAATTCATGATTCATGATTCATGATTCATTTCATGATTCAATTCATGGTTCATGAATCTTGTTTCAATTCATGATTTATTTCATGATTCATGATTCAATTCATGATTCAATGCATGATTCATTATTCATGATTCATGATTTGATTCATGATTCATGATTCAATTCATGCGTCATGAATTATGATTCAATTCATGATTCATGAGACAATTCATGATTCATGATTCATGATTCAACTTATGATTCATGATTCAATTAATGATTCATGAATTATAATTCAATTCATAATTCAATTAATGATTTATGATTCAATTCATGATTCATTATTCCTAATTTATGATTCAATTCATGATTCATGATTCGATTCATGATTCATGATTCGATTCATGATTCATGATTCATGATTCATGATTCAATTCATGATTCATGATTCGATTCATGATTCATGATTCATGATTCGATTCATGATTCATGATTCGATTCATGATTCATGATTCAATTCATGATTCATGATTCATAATTCAATTCATGATTTGTGATTCATGATTCGATTCATGATTCATGATTCGATTCCTGATTCTTGATTCAATTCATAATTCATGATTCGATTCATGATTCATGATTCGATTCATGATTCATGATTCGATTCATGATTCATTTCATGATTCATGATTTGTTTCATGATTCATGATTCATTTTTTGATTCATGATTCATGATTCGATTCATGATTCATGATTCAATTCATGATTCATGATTCAATTCATGATTCATGATTTAATTCATGATTCATGATTTATGATTCAATTCATGATTCACTTAATGATTCATGATTCAATTCATGATTCATGATTCATGATTGGACTCATGATTCATTATTCAAATCATGATTCATGATTCAATTCATGATTCATGAATCATTTCATGATTCATGATTCATGATTCAATATATGATTCATGATTCAATGCATGATTCATGATTCATGATTCCATTCATGATTCACATTTGAATTCATGATTCATTTCATGATTCATGATTCATTTCATGATTCATGATTCAATTCATAATTCATGATTCATGAATCATGATTCAATTCATGATTCATGATTCGATTCATGATTCATGATTCAATTCATGATTCATTATTCAATTCATGATTCATGATTCAATTCATGGTTCGTGAATCTTGATTCAATTCATGATTTATTTCATGATTCATGATTCAATTCATGATTCAATCCATGATTCTTGATTTAATTCATGTATCAATTCATGATTCATTATTCAAATCATGATTCATGATTCAATTCATGATTCATGAATCATTTCATGATTCATTATTCAATTCATGATTCATGATTCATGATTCATGATTCAATTCATGATTCATGATTCATTTCATGATTCATTTCATGATTTATGATTCGATTCATGATTCCATTCATGATTCATGATTCATGATTCAATTCATGATTCATGATTCAATTCATGATTCATTATTCAATTCATGATTCATGATTTATTTCATCATTCAATTCATGGTTCATGAATCTTGATTCAATTCATGTATCAATTCATGATTCATGATTCAATGCATGATTCATGATTCATGATTCGATTTATGATTCATGATTCAATTCATGATTCATTATTCAATTCATGATTCATGATTCATGATTCAATTCATGATTTATGATTCATTTCATGATTCATTTCATGATTTTTGATTCAATTCATGATTCATGATTCCATTCATGATTCATGATTCAATTCATGATTGATGATTGAATTCATGATTCATGATTCAATTCATGATTCATGATTTATTTCATGATTCAATTCATGGTTCATGAATCTTGATTCAATTCATGATTCATGCTTCAATTCATGATTCATTATTCAATTCATGATTCATGATTTATTTCATGATTCATTTCATGATTCATTTCATGATTCATGATTTATTTCATGATTCATTTCATGATTCATGATTGATGATTCAATTCACGATTCAGATCATTATTCTTTTTATTATTCATAATTCATGATTCAATTCATGATTCAATTCATGATTCATGATTCATGATTCTATTCATGATTCATGATTCATTTAATGATTCATGATTCTTGATTCATTTAATGATTCATGATTCTTGATTCATGATTCAATTCATGATTCAAATTATGATTCATGATTCAATTCATGATTCATGATTCATGATTCATGATTCATGATTCGATTCATGATTCATGATTAATGATTCAATTTGTGATTCATGATTCAATTCATGATTCATGATTCATTTCATGATTCATTTCATGATTTATGATTCAATTCTTGATTCAAATCATGATTCATGAGTCATGATTTAATTCATGATTCATGATTTATAATTCAATTCATGATTCATGATTCATAATTCAATTCATGATTCATGAATCAATTCATGATTCAATTCATGATTCATGATTCGATTCATGATTCATGATTCATGATTCGATTCATGATTTGATTCATGATTTATGATTCAATTAATGATTCATGATTCAATTCATGATTCATGATTCAATTCATGATTCATGATTCAATTCATGATTCATGATTAATGATTCAATTCGTGATTCATGATTCAATTCATGATTCATTATTCATTTCATGATTCATTTCATGATTTATGATTCAGTTCTTGATTCAAATCATGATTCAAGATTCATGATTCAATTCATGATTCATGATTCGATTCATGATTCATGATTCAATTCATGATTCATGATTCATGATTCAATTCATGGTTCATGAATCTTGATTCAATTCATGATTTATTTCATGATTCATGATTCAATTCATGATTCAATCCATGATTCATGATTCATGATTCATGATTCAATTGAGGATTCATGATTCAATTCATGATTCATGATTCATGATTCATGATTCAATTCATGATTCATGATTCGATTCATGATTCATGATTCAATTCATGATTCATGATTCATGATTCAATTCATGATTCATGATTCAATTCATGATTCATGATTCATGATTCAATTAATGATTCATGATTCATTTCATGATTCATTTCATGATTTATAATTCAATTCATGATTCATGATTCCATTCATGATTCATGATTCATTTTATGATTCATGATTCATGATTTAATTCATGATTTGTGATTCATGATTTGATTCATAATTCCTGATTCATAATTCAATTCATGATTTGTGATTCATGATTCGATTCATGATTCATGATTCGATTCATGATTCTTGATTCGAATCATGATTCATGTTTCGGTTCATAATTCATGATTCGATTCATGATTCATGATTCAATTCATAATTCATGTTTTAAATCATGATTCAATTCATGATTCATATTTTAATTCATGATTCATGATTTAATTCATGATTCAATTCATGTTTCATGATTCAATTCATGATTCATGATTCTTAATTCATGATTCAATTCATGATTCATGATTTGATTCATGATTCATGATTCTTAATTCGTGATTCAATTCATGATTCATGATTCATGATTCAATTCATGATTCATGATTCATGATTCAATTCATGATTTATGATTCAATTCATGATTCATGTTTCAATTCATGATTCATGATTTATTTCATGATTTTATTCATGATTCATTTAATGATTCATGATTCATGATTCATGATTCGATTCATGATTCATGATTAATGATTCAATTCATGATTTATGATTCAATTCATGATTCATGATACAATTCATGATTCATGATTTATTTCATGATTTTATACATGATTCAAATTATGATTCATGATTCAATTCATGATTCATGATTCATTTAATGATTCATGATTCATGATTCATGATTCGATTCATGATTCATGATTAATGATTCAATTCGTGATTAATGATTCAATTCATAATTCATGATTCATTTCATGATTCATTACATGATTTATGATTCAATTCTGGATTCAAATCATGATTCATGATTCATGATTCATGATTCACTTCATGATTCAATTCCTAATTCATGATTCATGATTCAATTCATGATTCATGATTCATGATTCATGATTCAATTCATGATTCATGATTTAGTACATGATTCATGATTCAATTCATGATTCATGATTCGATTCATGATTCATGATTCAATTCATGATTCGATTCATGATTCATGATTCATGATTAATGATTCAATTCATGATTCATGATTCAATTCATGATTCATGATTCATGATTCATGATTCTATTCATGATTCATGATTTAGTACATGATTCATGATTCAATTCATGATTCATGATTCGATTCATGATTCATGATTCGATTCATGATTCATGATTCGATTTATGATTCATGATTCAATTCTTGATTCATGATTTATGATTTGATTCATGATTCATGATTCAATTTACGAGTCATGATTCATGATTCATGATTCATAATTCAATTCATGATTCATGATTTAGTTCATGATTCATGATTCAATTTATGATTCATGATTCATGATTCGATTCATGATTCATGATTCGATTCATGATTCATGATTCAATTCTTGATTCATGATTTATGATTTGATTCATGATTCATGATTCAATTTACGAGTCATGATTCATGATTCGATTCATGATTCATGATTCAATTAATGATTCATGATTCATTATTCAATTCATGATTCATGATTCGATTCATGATTCATGATTCATGATTCAATTCATGATTCATGATTCAATTCATGAGTCATGATTCATAATTCGATTTATGATTCATGATTCAATTCATGATTCATGATTCAATTTGTGATTCATGATTCAATTCATGATTCATGATTCATTTCATAATTCATTTCATGATTCATGATTTCTGATTCAATTCATGATTCATGATTCGATTCATAATTCATGAATCATGATTCAATTCATGATTCAATTCATGTTTCATGATTCATGATTCATGATTCGATTCATGATTCATGATTTATGATTCAATTCATGAATTATTATTCAATTCATGAATCATAAATCGAATCATGATTCAATTCATGATTCATGATTCATGATTCAATTCATGATTCATGATTAATGATTCAATTCGTGATTAATGATTCAATTCATAATTCATGATTCATTTCATGATTCATTACATGATTTATGATTCAATTCTGGATTCAAATCATGATTCATGATTCATGATTCATGATTCACTTCATGATTCAATTCCTAATTCATGATTCATGATTCAATTCATGATTCGTGATTTATAATTCAATTCATGATTCATGATGCATTTCATGATTCAATTCATGGTTCATGAATCTTGATTCAATTCATGATTTATTTCATGATTCATGATTCAATTCATGATTCATGATTTATGATTCAATTCATGATTTGATTCATGATTCATGATTCATGATTAATGATTCAATTCATGATTCATGATTCAATTCATGATTCATGATTCATGATTCATGATTCAATTCATGATTCATGATTTAGTACATGATTCATGATTCAATTCATGATTCATGATTCGATTCATGATTCGATTCATGATTCATGATTCGATTTATGATTCATGATTCGATTCATGATTCATGATTCGATTTATGATTCATGATTCAATTCTTGATTCATGATTTATGATTTGATTAATGATTCATGATTCAATTTACGAGTCATGATTCATGATTCGATTCATGATTCATGATTCAATTCATGATTCATGATTCATTATTCAATTCATGATTCATGATTCGATTCATGATTCATGATTTATGATTCAATTCATGATTCATGATTCAATTCATGAGTCATGATTCATAATTCGATTTATGATTCATGATTCAATTCATGATTCATGATTCAATTTGTGATTCATGATTCAATTCATGATTCATGATTCATTTCATAATTCATTTCATGATTCATGATTTATGATTCAATTCATGATTCATGATTTGATTCATAATTCATGACTCATGATTCAATTCATGATTCAATTCATGTTTCATGATTCATGATTCATGATTCGATTCATGATTCATGATTTATGATTCAATTCATGAATTATTATTCATTTCATGAATCATAAATCGAATGATTCAATTCATGATTCATGATTCATAATTCAATTCATAATTCATTATTCATGATTTAATTCATGATTCATGATTCATGATTTGATTCATGATTCATGATTCATGATTCAATTCATGATTCATGATTTATGATTCAATTCATGATTCGATTCATGATTCATGATTCGATTCATGATTCATGGGTCATGATTCAATTCATGATTCATGATTTATGATTCAATTCATGATTCGATTCATGATTCATGATTCAAAATTCTTGATTCATGATTTATGATTTGATTCATGATTCATGATTCAATTTATGAGTCATGATTCATGATTCGATTCATGATTCATGATTCGATTCATGATTCATGATTCAATTCATGATTCATGATTCATTATTCAATTCATGATTCATGATTCAATTCATGATTCATGATTTATGATTCAATTCATGATTCATGATTCATTATTCAATTCATGATTCATGATTCATGATTCGATTTATAATTCATGATTCAATTCATGATTCATGATTCAATTCGTGATTCATGATTCAATTCATGATTCATGATTCATTTCATAATTCATTTCATGATTCATGATTTCTGATTCAATTCATGATTCATGATTCAATTCATGATTCATGATTTATTTCATGATTCATTTCATGATTCATCATTTATTTCATGATTCAATTCATGATTCAGATCATTATTCATTATATTATTCATAATCCATGATTCAATTCATGATTCAATTCATGATTCATGATTCATGATTCAATTCATGATTCATGATTCATTTAATTATTCATGATTCTTGATTCATGATTTAATTCATGATTTAAATTATGATTCATGATTCAATTCATGATTTATGATTCATGATTCGATTCATGATTCATGATTAATGATTGAATTCGTGATTCATGATTCAATTCATAATCCATGATTAATTTCATGATTCATTACATGATTTATGATTCAATTCTTGATTCAAATCATGATTCATGATTCATGATTCATGATTCACTTCATGATTCAATTCCTAATTCATGATTCATGATTCAATTCATGATTCATGATGTATAATTCAATTCATGATTCATGATTCATTTCATGATTCAATTCATGATTTATGATTCATGATTCAATTCATGATTCATGATTTAGTACATGATTCATGATTCAATTCATGATTCATGATTCGATTCATGATTCATGATTCGATTCATGATTCATGATTCGATTCATGATTCATGATTCAATTCTTGATTCATGATTTATGATTCAATTCATGATTCATGATTCATGATTCAATTCATGATTCATGATTCAATTCATGATTCATGATTTATTTCATGATTCAATTCATGGTTCATGAATCTTGATTCAATTCATGATTAAATTTATGATTCATGATTCAATTCATGATTCATTATTCATGATTCATGATTCAATTCATGATTCATGATTTATTTCATGATTCATTTCATGATTCATGATTTATTTCATGATTCATTTAATGATTCATGATTAATGATTCAATTCATGATTCAGATCATTATTCGTTTTTTTATTCATAATTCATGATTCAATTCATGATTAAATTCTTGATTCATGATTCAATTCATGATTCATGATTCATTTAATGATTCATGATTCTTGATTCATGATTCAATTCATGATTTAAATTATGATTCATGATTCAATTCATGATTCATGATTCATGATTCGATTCATGAATAATGATTCAATTCGTGATTGAATTCATGATTCATGATTCATGATTCATTTAATGATTCATGATTCTTGATTCATGATTCAATTCATGATTTAAATTATGATTCATGATTCAATTCATGATTCATGATTCATGATTCATGATTCATGATTCAATTCATGATTTATGATTCAATTCTTGATTCAAATCATGATTCATGATTCATGATTCACTTCATGATTCAATTCCTGATTCATGATTTATGATTCAATTCTTCATTCATGATTTATAATTCAATTCATGATTCATGATTCATTTCATGATTCAATTCATGGTTCATGAATCTTGATTCAATTCATGATTTATTTCATGATTCATGATTCAATTCATGATTCAATCCATGATTCATGATTTAATTCATGATTCATGATTCACGATTCAATTCATGATTCATGATTCAATTCATAATTCATGATTCAATTCATGATTCATGATTCATGATTCATGATTCAATTCATGATTCATGATTCGATTCATGAATTATGATTCAATTCATGATTAATGATTCATGATTCAATTCATGATTCATGATTCGATTCATGATTCATGATTCATGATTCATGATTCAATTCATGATTCTTGATTCATGATTCATGATTCAATTCATGATTCATGTTTCATTTTATGATTCATGATTCATGATTCGATTCATGATTTGTGATTCATGATTCGATTCATGATTCATGAATCGATTCATGATTTTTGATTCGAATCATGATTCATGATTCGGTTCATAATTCATGATTCATGATTCGATTCATGATTTATGATTCAATTCATAATTCATGTTTTAAATCATGATTCAATTCATGATTCATGTTTTAATTCATGATTCATGATTCAATTCATGATTCAAATCATGATTCATGATTCAATTAATGATTCATGATTCTTAATTCATGATTCAATTCATGATTCATGATTCAATTCATGATTCATGATTCTTAATTCATGGTTCAATTCATGATTCATGATTCAATTCTTAATTCATGATTCATGATTCAATTCATGATTCATGATTCAATTCATGATTCATGATTCAATTCATGATTCATGATTTATTTCATGATTCAATTCATGGTTCATGAATCTTGATTCAATTCATGATTTATTTCATGATTTTTGATTCATGATTCAATTCATGATTCATGATTCAATTCATGATTCATGATTCAATTCATGATTCATGATTCATGATTTAATTCGTGATTCATGATTCAATTCTTGATTCAATTCATTATTCATGATTTATTTCATGAATCATTTCATGATTCATGATTGATAAAATTCATGATTCAATTCATGATTCATGATTCATTTCATGATTCATTTCATGATTTATGATTCATGATTCAATTCATGATTCATGATTTATAATTCAATTCATGATTCATGATTCATTTCATGATACAAATTATGGTTCATGAATCTTGATTCAATTCATGATTCAATTCATGATTAAATACATGATTCATGATTCAATTCATGATTTATTATTCATGTTTCATAATTTGATTCATGATTCATGATTCATAATTCAATTCATGCGTCATGATTTATTATTCAATTCATGATTCATAATACAATTCATGATTCATGAATTATAATTAAATTCATGATTCAATTCATGATTCATGATTCAATTCATGATTCATAATTCAATTCATGATTCATGATTCCTAATTCATGATTCAATTCATGATTCATAATTCATGATTCGATTCATGATTCATGATTCATAATTCAATTCATGATTTGTGATTTATGATTCGATTCATGATTCGATTCATGATTCATTTCATGATTCATGATTTCTGATTCAATTCATGATTCATGATTCTATTCCTGATTCATGATTCATGATTCAATTCATGATTCATGATTTATAATTCAATTCATGATTCATTTCATGATTCAATTCATGGTTCATGAATCTTGTTTCAATTCATGATTTATTTCATGATTCATGATTCAATTCATGATTCAATGCATGATTCATTATTCATGATTCATGATTTGATTCATGATTCATGATTCAATTCATGCGTCATGAATTATGATTCAATTCATGATTCATGACACAATTCATGATTCATGATTCATGATTCAACTTATGATTGATGATTCAATTAATGATTCATGAATTATAATTCAATTCATAATTCAATTAATGATTTATGATTCAATTCATGATTCATTATTCCTAATTTATGATTCAATTCATGATTCATGATTCGATTCATGATTCATGATTCGATTCATGATTCATGATTCATGATTCATGATTCAATTCATGATTCATGATTCGATTCATGATTCATGATTCGATTCATGATTCATGATTCGATTCATGATTCATGATTCAATTCATGATTCATGATTCATAATTCAATTCATGATTTGTGATTCATGATTCGATTCATGATTCATGATTCGATTCATGATTCATAATTCAATTCATGATTTGTGATTCATGATTCTATTCCTGATTCATGATTCATGATTCAATTCATGATTCATGATTTATAATTCAATTCATGATTCATGATTCACGATTCAATTCATGATTCATGATTCAATTCATAATTCATGATTCAATTCATGATTCATGATTCATGATTCATGATTCAATTCATGATTCATGATTCGATTCATGAATTATGATTCAATTCATGATTAATGATTCATGATTCAATTCATGATTCATGATTCGATTCATGATTCATGATTCATGATTCATGATTCAATTCATGATTCTTGATTCATGATTCATGATTCAATTCATGATTCATGTTTCATTTTATGATTCATGATTCATGATTCGATTCATGATTTGTGATTCATGATTCGATTCATGATTCATGAATCGATTCATGATTTTTGATTCGAATCATGATTCATGATTCGGTTCATAATTCATGATTCATGATTCGATTCATGATTTATGATTCAATTCATAATTCATGTTTTAAATCATGATTCAATTCATGATTCATGTTTTAATTCATGATTCATGATTCAATTCATGAATCATGAATTAAAACATGAATCATGAATTGAATCATGATTTAAAACATGAATTATGAATTGAATCATAAATCATGAATCGAATCATGAATCATGAATTATGAACCGAATCATGAATCATGATTCGGTTCATAATTCATGATTCATGATTCGATTCATGATTTATGATTCAATTCATAATTCATGTTTTAAATCATGATTCAATTCATGATTCATGTTTTAATTCATGATTCATGAATTGAATCATGAATCATGAATTAAAACATGAATCATGAATTGAATCATGATTTAAAACATGAATTATGAATTGAATCATAAATCATGAATCGAATCATGATTCATG